>NW_015505308.1:6997-30259 GCF_001515645.1 Sinocyclocheilus grahami | reverse complement strand
GAAAAAAAATTAACTTAAATGATTTTAGCAAATGGCTGCAATATAACAGAGTGAAAAATTTAAGGGGGTCTGAATACTTTCCGTACCTACTGTATATATATATATATATATAAATAAACACAGTACACACATATATATTATGTAAAGACAAACTTTTATTTTGGATGTGATTAATAGTTTATTTATAATATGTATACTATTTTATTTATATTATTTATTGTTTTAAATTAAAACATTTGAAACATAGTATAAATAAATAAATTTATATTTTTACAAGTAGACCATAGCAAGTTTATTAAAACTTTTGAAATCATTATATATATATTTTTATTATTATAAGTATTTTTATTTATTTTTAAATTTGTATTATATTTATTTGAAGCAACAAAAAAAAAATATGGCAAAAAAACAATGAGGATTTCAATTAGGGTGACTGCACTAAATTTATACACAAATAATAAAATAACCTAATTTAATTAATTACACTAAATATTTAGTTGAGAAAGAAGCGAAGACACCAGGATTAGGATTGGCTGAAAGTTCTGGCACATCATTAATATTCATGAGCCATGCTGATAAGTTCTATATCATGCTCCTCCCACTTTATACTTTATCCAAATACTCACACAAACAGTATGATGCCGGTGTTGGCCATGGCGAAGGACAGACCCAGAATTCCACTGCCCATGATGGCATTACTGAGGTTAAAGACGGACATCCCAAACGATGTGTGACCCGGGTGCTGAGAGACAGAGAGAGAGAGATAGGGTTAATCAACACAAAGAGAGAGAGAGAGAGAGAGAGAGAGAGAGAGAATGAATAAGCTAATGAGTTTCAGTACAAAAATCTTACATATTCTTCTTCATCATATTTCTTCTTCTTCATGATGCCATTGGTGAGAAACTTCTGACTCTCTGCGTCGTCCTCATCCAGAAACTGGCTGTAAGCGACAGTACGAACACGTGAATTCAGACACCTTGTTAAGGCATTTCACAGGTTCTGTTTGTTTGCGGTTACATGATGAATCGATGCATGAATATGACAGCATATGTCCACATTTTCCATCAAACTATGCGTCACAATGTTCTGCATGTGGACATCAAACAGCGTCAGGGTGAAACACACACACAGCAGTGACTCTGACCTGGCCTTCTCTGAATCGATGGGTGTGAAGCGATCGTCCACGCTGCTTTCATCGTCCGCCTCCATGCTCACTTTCTTCAGCTCCAGACGGTCCATGTTTACAGCAGAGGATTTCGTCTTTGGGAAAAGAACTGGAAGAAGCACCAGAGAAATTTGGTTAGAGCTGGAATCGACATCAAGAAGACGCTCAAATATAAGATCAATACATCATTCCCAGTGTCTTCATGACTTATGACTTTTTTAAATCATAAAGAATGAGTTCATGTATCCAAATTCTGGCAGGTTAACTAGTCCTACGTTCGTGCCAAGTGACCCTGAACCGCTCCTGCTAAAGCAAGTCAACATATCAACATCAAATGTATTGACTGAGACTCTGATCATGTTGTGATAAATCAATCGATATAACCTCAACACAAAACAAATCCGGCCTGGCCTGCTGTTTTCCACCAATTTTTTAATTGTTTGAACGCTTGTATTTAAATGTATTACCATATTGGCTGATTCAACATTCAACAAGCGATGCAATTCTGGGTCCATCCTTGTCGTTGTCTAATGACAATAAAATCTGGGCAAAAACATCTGTCTGACAGACAAGTTATTGCTGCATTATTGACATTTTGCTGGTTCTTTGCCCACCAGTTTCAAGGACCACCAGCAACATGATTTTTCACCCATGGACAACACACACAGATCGACGTCACCCTCCATCTACAGTGGTCTGTTGAGGCACCACAGCACCTATGAGGGACCTTTAATTGACTGAGACTCTGATCATGTTGTGATAAATCAATCGATATAACCTCAACACAAAACAAATCCGGCCTGGCCTGCTGTTTTCCACCAATTTTTTAATTGTTTGAACGCTTGTATTTAAATGTATTACCATATTGGCTGATTCAACATTCAACAAGCGATGCAATTCTGGGTCCATCCTTGTCGTTGTCTAATGACAAAAACATCTGTCTGACAGACAAGTTATTGCTGCATTATTGACATTTTTCTGGTTCTTTGCCCACCAGTTTCAAGGACCACCAGCAACATGATTTTTCACCCATGGACAACACACACAGATCGACGTCACCCTCCATCTACAGTGGTCTGTTGAGGCACCACAGCACCTATGAGGGACCTTTAATGCAAAACATCTTCCAAATATGGCAAAATAGACCTTGCATTTGGCATGAGAGATGGACGAAACAAGATCAAGAAATGCTACAAGCCAGATTTGAGCTTGCATGAGCTCAATAACTGATAAGCCATGGCTCCAACATGCTGATGGTTCATAAAAGAACATCTAGTTCTTCTTTCTGTATCAGTTTCTATTTTCAGCCTCAGAAAGTCTCTAGTTCGACCCTACCCTAACTAGGGATGGGTATCGTTAAGGTTTTAACGGTATTACTACTCTTACCGATACGGCTTATCGATTTGTCGTACTTTAATGGTATTCTTATCGGTACTTTTTGTTTTATACATATATATATATGACAAATTAAGAGCTGAATTAACATTGCTTTATATTCTGAAATGTAAAATAAATATGTAATGAAATTAATATAAAACATCAATTTGTAAATGCACCAGTGTGCAGGCATTTTTAGTGTTTTATACATAAGATAAGATACAGTAAGAACATGAACAAAGAAACAAAGTAAAACAAACTGACAAATACAATAAAACAAATATACAAATGAAATGAAATAAACAGTGCTGTCATTTTTCCACGAAGTTCTACTAAGTTCTGTTCAGGTAAGTAATAGCCTACAAAAGAAATCTATTGTAAATGAACACTGCATAGTTTTCAGTGTATGTACTGATAGATTAATGCTTATTAAAGCTATAACGTTATTCAGAAGTGTGTGTATTTGATCGTTTGGACATGCACTTGAAGCTCAAAGTGTAATTTGTTTGTCTGTTTTAGAGCGTGTCGCGCGCACACATTTCAGCCTGAGGAACAGCGTCTCTTGTGCGGATTGTGCTTTCAACGTTTTATTATCAAACATGTCCCGCAATTTAGCAGCAGTAAAGACGACATTTTACAACAATCACCGACTGAGCTGATTCTGACGTTAAGTTTGGGTTTTAGGGAGGAACGAATGCGCACCGCTGTGAAGGGAAAGAAGTTGTGCAATGCGAAACGCAGCTAGTTTTTAATAGCTTTATTTCATGTCTTCTTTTGTATAATCCTTAGAAGCCAAAATCGAAATAAAAAAAATTAAATGAGCTTAATAAAACAGCCACAGGCCTAAAGTGTAAGCAGATGTTTGAATGTTTAGTTCTCTCTTCTATCATAATTAAACAGGGCTTTCATGTTGCGCGTGCTGAAGCTCCTCCGCGTGGGCGCGATCTTTCTTCTGAATTGCGAACAGCAAAAATGCATCATAGACAAATGTTTGAAAAACAGCTGGCGACTCTGGTGAGATAGAATTTGCAAGATAATGTATATATAGCAATAATAAATGTATGTGTGTTTTATTAATTTCTCCAGTACCGATAGCAGAACCGTTAATGTCAGAGCTTATCGATACTCCGGTCTTTCATAATTAAATTAATGAAATTAATTTTAGATTAAATACCGGGTTTCGGTACCCATCCCTAACCCTAACCTAGTCTGAGCTAACAAGTTAACTGCACATTAATAGAGAGAGAGAGAAACACTGATCTATTATCAGCCACAAGGTTAATAATTTTTTTATTATTTATTAATTTATTCAATATAATATGATATTATATATTGTATTATCTATATTATTTTATTTTCAATATTTTTTATTTTACTTAGTTTTAATATTTTATATAATTAAAAAAAATTTATATTAATTTATTAGTCCACTTTTTACTCATTTTATTTCAGTTTTCATTCCATGATTGTTATTTTTAGATTCAGTTCATTTAATTATTTTAATTTAGAAATTTTAAGTTTTCACATTTTTTATATACTGTATATTAACAACCTTTATTAGCTCAAATCAACAGTAGTTGTAGTAGTACAATAATAGTAGTACAAAAACTGAGCTAAACATTTTAAATCTTTTTTTTTTTTTGGTACTTGAAATAAAATAAACTTTAACTGAAATAAAATACAATGAAATTTTTTTTATGTATTTCTGTTAGTTGCCCAGGCAACATATCTCATTCTCAGGTGATAATAAAATGGTACTAAAATAAACAAATACTGAAACAAAAATGAAATTCATACATGTAAACATAAAAAGAAAAACAGAAAATATACTAATAAAAACTATAATATAGTATGTCAATGATACTAAAATAACATTGGTTTGAACCGAGAGTCTTTAGTTAGCAGCTCAGATCTTTAACCACTAACACAGTTTAGTAGACAGCGCCAGTGATATGTTATCATTACAATCACACACGTTACTATTGCTGGATTCAGCGTTTATTCCCTGCTGAGTGCTGCTGTAGGACTCAGTGTTTTGCTCCAGCTCCACATAAAGGCTGTGTTGTTCAGTGTTTAGGTTGAGGACTCATGTATCTGTGTCTGATCCGCTCCATGACGCACTAGCTCTGGAATCAGCCGCGTTTAGCAGCGCGCCGGCACACACCTGCTACGAGCGCACACCGCACACTGGCCTCAGGTCAGCTATTTCCAGCCCATGCAAGGCACAAACAGTCCTGAAAACCATTTCCTGAGCGTCCAGCAGGACGGAGAACATTACATAAGACTCCGATGAGCCAGTTAATAAGCCAAAACACCGCCAAACAATTCTTACACCCAATTACCCACAATGCTCCTCTTCACCGACACAAAGCCCTCATTGATAGGATTCATAAACACGGCCAGAGAAACCAGAGAAACTATAGACTCATGGAAATATTGCACAGGACTGAGAATGAACGCAGATGTGGTGCATTTACTGGATTCACACCAGAGAACAGTTTTACTGTGTGCATTCATGCTACGGCTGGACTGTTAGGCATTCAGATAGTTACTGCTTCTAGAGAACAACAGCAATTCGTTAAAACACACCAATGTTTCATTGAATAATAATACAAATCAGAATAAACACTTCTGCCAAGTAATTCATTAATCTGGCTGTTTATGATTGACAAGCAACTCAATGCATTAATATAGAATGATTTTACAGCAATGCATGAGTTGGAGTATGTTTCAAGTTTAATTCAACGTATTTGCCTTTTCTTTGAATTTACTAGCAATTGTTTTATTCCAATTTTTTCAGTGCACCGTTTATTTGTACCAAGTATTTCAATTACTGGATTATCAAAAACAGGCAATGCCACATAATTATTTACATTTTTTAAAATTTACAGCAAAAACAAAACTATTTGTTAATATATATGACATATTCCTCGACTGTAAGTACCTTTAGATCTGATCCTATATGAATAAATGTAAATAACGTTACCATGACTCATACACTCTCAGAAAAAAAGGTACAAAAGCTGTGACTGGGGCAAAACCTTTTAAAAAGGCAAATTTTTTACCTTTTTTTTTACTCCTAAAGGGTGCATATTAGTATCTTAAAGATACATGTTATCACCTAAAAAGTACATATTAGTACCTATATTGTACAAATTAGTATCCTTTAAAAGGGTACACTTCAGTAACAGCTTTTGTACCTTTTTTTCTGAGAGTGCAGCATAGCATGACAGAAAATTCTGGTTCATTAGTCTGAACTAAGCATTTAAACATGTGACTTCAGCTGAAAGACATCAAGTCTAAGAACAAACTCCAGCCTTGTAAACTTTCTTTGAATTTACTAGCAATTGTTTTATTCCAATTTTTTCAGTGCACCGTTTATTTGTACCAAGTATTTCAATTACTGGATTATCAAAAACAGGCAATGCCACATAATTGTTTACATTTTTTAAAATTTACAGCAAAAACAAAACTATTTGTTAATATATATTACATATTCCTCGACTGTAAGTACCTTTAGATCTGATCCTATATGAATAAATGTAAATAACGTTACCATGACTCATACACTCTCAGAAAAAAAGGTACAAAAGCTGTGACTGGGGCAAAACCTTTTAAAAAGGCAAATTTTTTACCTTTTTTTTACTCCTAAAGGGTGCATATTAGTATCTTAAAGATACATGTTATCACCTAAAAAGTACATATTAGTACCTATATTGTACAAATTAGTATCCTTTAAAAGGGTACACTTCAGTAACAGCTTTTGTACCTTTTTTTCTGAGAGTGCAGCATAGCATGACAGAAAATTCTGGTTCATTAGTCTGAACTAAGCATTTAAACATGTGACTTCAGCTGAAAGACATCAAGTCTAAGAACAAACTCCAGCCTTGTAAAACCAGCCTAACCAGCAAAGAGGAGACAATTCTGCTGCAAAAGACCCAAACAGACACTGTTAATGAAATATGACCACACCTTTAACTCCAGTACACACTGAGAAACGCCGAGATCTGTCAGTCTCAAATCACATATTTGCAGCAGCTCTCAACCCAACAAAACTCATTTGGATTTATTTCTGCCCAAAGCAGAAAATCAGTAGATGAAATGCCTCAATCGTTTGTCCATGACAGCAAAGACATCAAATGGAGAACCTCAGCATCTCAGACATTTCTCCTGTAATCTCATGCATCTCACGCATTTTGGAGAAACGACAAAATAGAACCATCAAAACCAAACTGTTAACATGCAGTTCGAGTGAAACCTGTGTGGACTGGCCTTAAACCGGTCTAAGTTAGTTGTGCTGTCATCATGAATGTCTCCAAGCAGCTGGAGCTGACCTGAGTGTTTTACGACGAGAAACACTCGCTCTTCAAAGGGAATGTCTGTGTTTGTGCTTGAACCAGCATTCTTCAGTCTGTCGGCTGGACGCAGACCACACACACAAACACACATGCACTAAAGCACCAACACTGAGCAACCAAACGCAAAACCCACAGATCTCCTTATTCAAGTCAAGCTTATAATGTATTAATGGTGGTTTGGTTACTCACAATGAAAGCCGGTAACACGCAGGACACTAGATGTGCTCACAGATCAAGGATGAGCTTCGTTTTTAGCCCTGGAGGTGAGTGGAAGCTTTAAAGAGCATTGGGAGGGCCCACGTCATCCAATCGGAACGCTCCTATTGTCAACCACTCAGAGCGAAGCTCCGCCCCACTCCCCCCACCTGCGTCACTGAAGGGCACATGGGCTTCCAGAAATGAGTTCGAGATAAGGCGACGTGTTGCATCAACTTCTGTTTGCACTGGGGCAAGAATCTGGGGTTGCTCGGCCTCATGGACGCAGATATTGAAGACTCACTCTGGGATGCCAACCAGCAGTCGCCAATCTGCATACGCTTCTGAGGTGTGTGCAAACACACATACGGACACACACTCTGGGGTTATTGATCAAAAACCCAGAGACGAACCGAAACTTCATTCAACTCAGATCAGAAATCCTACTGGCATATCAGCCATTGAAGTGCCAAAAATTTACCAACAAATGAAACTATTGGTGAATTTTGAAAGAAATTTAAATAAGTATTGGAAAATATGTATTCAGCTAATTTGTTTGTATCATGTAGTTATAAATCAACATTACATCCAATATCATCACTCAAGACATCTAGATAGCAATATCAGCTATTGAAAAATCCATCAACGCTGATTGAAATACTGACCCCCAATATACTAGTGGGATATATTCCCAATTATTGGAGAATTTTGCACATAATATTGCACAAAATACATATTCAGCTAATCTTTTTGTATTATGTAGTTATAGATCAGTATTATATCTAATACCAGCACTTCAGATCTCTAGATATCAGTATCGGCCATTGAAAAATCCATCAGCGCCAAATGAAATACTGACCACCAATTCCCAATTATTCGTAAATTTTGGTAAATAGTCAAGTAAATATTGTGTAAAATATGTGTTCAGATAATGTTTTTGTATGTTATATAAATAATGACCACCAATATACTAGTGGGCTACATTCCCAAATATCTGTGAATTTTTTTTGATAATATTATGGTTACAATTGTGTAAAATATGTGTTCAACATCAACATTATATCCAATAGCAGCACTCCAGATGTCTAAAAAAAAGTCCATTAATCCCAATTGAAATTCTGGCCACCAATGGTTCTGCATTCCCAATTATAGGTGAATTTCAGTAAATATTTAAGTAAATATTGTGTAAAATGTGCTCAGTTGATTTCTTGTATTATGAAGTTATCATTACATCAGATAGCAGTACTCCAAATCTCTAAATATCAATATTGGTCATTGAAAAATCCATCAGTGCCAACTGAAATACTGAGTTTTATAAAATTAGTACTGTAACTTGCCATTTAACAGCTGCTTTTATTCAAAGTGGAGAACTTATTACTGGCTAAACCACCCTGGAGCAACACTTGGTTGGGAAGATCTAACCAGCAACCTTTAACCAGCATGCCACATCATCCCAAACATATAATCCCAGTCAAAGCAATCCAGCCATTCAAGGTGATGCATTTAAAAAACTTGCTACACACAAAATAAGACAAATTATGGACATTGGGCTTTTCAACTCCTACATCATGACTGCGTCTGAATGTCGTCATGTGTTATAGACCGTAAAATGCTAGCCAGAGTAAAAAGCCAATCTTACTGTCTTGATGCAGGTGCTCCAATCTCAAGGAGAAAGAGCCTTCCTGTGCCGAGAGGCCTTTCCTTATACGGAGACACTCAACACTCTCAACACCACGAGCCAATCAGCAGCTCCGGCTCAAGGGTCAAACACACAACGCTCCACAGAAACACAACACCTCACACTCACAGAGTACTGTATAATAGATTAACTAACTAATTTGCTAAAAATACAGATAAACTTTACAGAAAAAAAATCTAGTTGCTTCAACCTCAAAATAAATCCAAATATCTCACCCTCAAACAAACCAACACTTCAGAGTCTGAAATAAGCACTCGACCAGTGCCCCAAAAATTAACCCATAATTATTTGTTATTTAGACACTATTTCTTATAAGAATGAGAGCCAACAACAACAAAAATGTACTCTAAACCAGTGTTGCCAACCCTTTTTCTACAGTACACTCTTCAAAATCTTCATAATGGACCCTTTGCTAGATTTTAGCATTCATTTTTAAAGTGTAGCCAAGCTTTTTATATTTCCATTTAAAATTAATGTAGATTTATATAACACTATACTTTGGACCTTGGCATTCAGTTTCAGAAAACTAGTTAAGTGAGTGTTTGTAATTTTGAAATGTGAAAATTTTCAAATTTTACATTTTTCTCTCTTCTGACTAATGCAATGTATTGTTGCACTATTGGTGTTTTTTTGTTTTTTCAAATTGCAAACTGGAACGTTTACCAAATAGGAAAGTTTTCAAAGTTTCCCAAACTGCTACCCACAGTTTATGATGACTTCTGCTTCTGACAACCCTGGAAATATGAAAAGCGTCCATCAAACACATCTGATTCAACTCATCAGCTCTTTAGGAAAGGCCCCAAGACCTGAAATAGACGGCTCAGATAGGAGAGACGTTCAAAATGTGTACTGCTGGTGTGCTTCCAGGAACCACGTTGGGAAACGGCCCAAACTCTCGTGATATTTTCGTGGCTTCTAGGACATAGTATCTTGGAGCAGCATGTACATGCAAAAGATCACCGTCTGCGCAGTCGTCGGTGTGGGAGTGGTTGTCATGGAAACAAGAGGAATGATGAGAGAGATGCCACACTGGGAAGAAACATTCCACACTCCTGCCCAAGAACAGCAATCCAAATACTGGACAAACTGTCCCAAGCAACACACAACAATTTACATTTGTGAGATTTAACCGTCAACCTACACGCTCTCAGTGCTATTATTTTTCTGAGCGCTGGTAGCAGGACTCAAGTTCTCCTTCAGCTCTAAGATTATCCAGCCCGACCCTTCGTACGGCTCTAGATTACATTACAGAAAATATATCAAGCAGCAGAAAGACAGACACCAGGAACCTCCATCATCTCACAACGCTGCTTTACCTTTGCTCCATTAAATCTGAAACCAGACTCTCATACTTGCATTGCATTTTCAACATATACTTGCTTAATAAATATTTAAAAAATATTGACTTTTTAAAAATTAAAAAGTAAATATAAAAAAATTAATTTGTATTTTTTCTGATTTCAGTAGGTGGCGCAGTTCTCAAACTGCCCTCACTGCATATTTAGTTTAGTTTCAAGGCAAATGTTGCAAAAACAAATTTGTTGATGCATTACATGTTAAAGGGGTCATATGATGCGATTTCAAGTTTTCCTTTCTCTTTGGAGTGTTACAAGCTGATTGTGCATAGATAAGATCCCTGAAGTTGCAAAGACTAAAGTCTCAAACCCAAAGAGATATTCTTCATCACAGTTAAGACTCTGCCACCCCCGACCGCCAGCAGAAATGATAGAAAGAAAATACGTTGCTACACACCTTTGGTGCTTGACCTCTACAAAAACTGCTTGACTGATTAAAAAATAAATTGCAAATACAAAAGCCTGACAAAGAGTTTCAGATGTTTATTTTCTGGTTGTCATGTCCTTGGTTTCATCTCTCTGTCCAACATCTTATCAGTCTATTGATTTGCTCATTGCTTGTGACATCAGTGACGTAGCAGAACACATAATGGACTGTCCTGAGCTACTCGCGTTGAAAATAATGAAAGATGAGGATGAATGATGACAGAGCCATATCTAGAGACATGAGGATAGACTTTTTTCAAGTGAGGCAGTCAAAAACCACCCAGAAAACTCTAGTGTTGTGCTAAAAACTACTAAGTAACCATATATCAATGTTTTGGCAACTGTCCAAAACACTGTAGCATTGCAGCACTGAGATTTTCCATGGTCAAAAAAAGTCTAGTTTCATAAAAAGACACCTACTGATAATTATGATCATAATTAGCATGAACATCATGTCCAATTTGAATCTGCTGACAAAGGCCAATTAAGCGATATTGGAAATTCTGGGCATCTCTGCTTTGGCTCGGTATGACAGGAACATTGTGGCTTCATCCGTGTTTGTTCTCCGAGGTTATTTCGGTCATCGAGTTCGTACCAAAATTACAGTTGGGTCCAAAAATCAGCTCTTTTTCTGAAGCGCTTTCATTATTGGAAAAAACACTGAACCCATGATATTGAACCATTCATTCTTTGAATTGCAATCAAAAATAACTACGCGGTGATATATACAGTTATTTTCAGAAAAATTACTGGAATAAAGATAGCTTTTTTATCATCTGAAATGTGATGCAACTTATATTCCAAAGCAACTTTTATAATGCAATTTACATCAAGCACGCAAAACGTTAAGATTCATGCAGAATGACAGTTTGTGAGCCCAAGTTTATTTCACACACGCCGCTAGCGTCAGTTTCACTTTAAATTTATTTAGGCTAAATTTCTAAATGTAATAACGCAGCTAATAGCGAATGTTCTCAGAATTTTCTGGCAAGGTTCTCTCAAAGTTATGAACAAATGTTCTTTCAGTAACATTCGCTCAAAAGTTATCCGGTCTTTAATAACGTTCTCGAAATGTTAGCATAAAAACATTATTTATACATCATTCATGGAACATTTTTTTCCTCAAACGTTTTAGTTGGACGTTCGTCTAACACTTTTTAAATGTTGCTACTTGTTTTAGAATGTTCAGAGAACGTTCAAAAGTAACGTTCCCATAATGTTTGCAAAATGTTCCCTTAATTTTTGTTTTGTTTTTAAACATTTAAAAATGCTAACTTAATGGGAATGTTAGGAAAATGTTGTTAGAACATATTTTGTTAAATGTGTAGACTTGAATATAAGGTAATTCATAATGCAATATAAGATCAAACAGCTCAGTTATGTACACTAGAACACACTGATCTGACTCAAATGATTGACGGCTATCATTCAACTGAAACCGGGCACGCAGGTTGGTTCAGAAACATGACATTGCACTGTTTAAATTGTGTAAGTGAGCAAGGGAATGTTTACTTTGACCAGTTTTACTATGCTGGGCCTCAAACAACCCGGAGTGAACGCACAAAAACTTCATGAATATGACAGACGGCTGAGGCGCCATGATGTGTCTGGATAGTGAATTTGATCATAAACTGTTGTTGCCATATAGAAAACGAAAAAAACAACAACAACAAAAAAACTTTATGTCAACAGACAAACACATCTCAGTTAGTCATAACCAGTTCATGATGTTCTGTTCTGTTAATGACAATAATTACTTGTAGCGCTCATGAATTATTAAAGGTCCATCCAGTGTAATGTGTGTGTGTGAATGAGTTCAGCATTGGTGGGCAGAATTTTCTGGATTAGCATAAACCTTATTACAACTGCAGCACATGGAGTTACTCGTTCTCATTCTTATGCACTGCTACTTTTCCAGTTTAGTGTTTAAATGTAGTTTTGCAAGCAAGCAAGTCAACTTCCTAAAACTACTCATACATGCTCATCAATATAACAATGAATAGGTGGATTTTGTTCCTGATTTGTAAGTGGCTAAATGGGTCTGCTGAATGCATAAAGGATAAGAGTGTCTGCTAAATGCATACATGTAAATGCAAATAAAACAGGAACAATATTTTCCTCTGCAAACAATTGTAAAGCTGAAACGTGTTCCTTTTATAAAGTTCGTTTGTTTTGCATGCCGTTTTCTAATGGCATTTCACCACAAACTAGGATGTGCATCACAAACACACGTCTTCCAGGCACTGAACTATAAAAATCATACAAATGTTATGAAACACTTGACATAAGAGTAACTCTGCGCATCGTGTGTTTTTAAAGCTTTTAAAGCTGCAGGTTGGATTGATTGACTGATGCAACGAGCTCCGGCGCGCGCCAAACACAAACGCTTTGTGTGCGTGAAGCCAACACAATACTGTTCCCCAAAATATTCTAAATGCACGCTGAAAACACAGTTTTTGGAATATATCGTTCAAATGCGCGCTATAATGTTTCAAACATGTTGCTTTAACGTTTGCACGCGCGTGCGTGACTCAGAATGTGATTTGCGCAAAAAAATACAGACAAGACAAACGTTACTCTTTTGTCGTTTCAGGAGCATTGAAACAATTTGTATGTTTACAAACATTAATATAATATAAGTAATACGTATAATATAAGTGCACGTTCTGTGAAATAATAATAATAGCAATTGAGAGCGGTTTCCTTTATCATTCAGTGATGCTTCTGATGGATCTCGCGCCAGCGCCAAACCGTGATGCTGCAAAGGCACAACATCAGTGTTTCACTTTCATTCTGATATTAAATGAGTGTCTGTGTGTATGAACCCACCTGGATCCTTCAAGGAGTCCGCGCAAAGCTCGCAGGATGAAGAGAAACTGGCGGCGCTCCACGAGATCAGACCCGTTTGACTGGCTGGGAGGAGCGCGTGGAAATTTCCATCATGTGATGATGGAATGTTAGGAAAATGTTGTTAGAACATATTTTGTTAAATGTGTAGACTTGAATATAAGGTAATTCATAATGCAATATAAGATCAAACAGCTCAGTTATGTACACTAGAACACACTGATCTGACTCAAATGATTGACGGCTATCATTCAACTGAAACCGGGCACGCAGGTTGGTTCAGAAACATGACATTGCACTGTTTAAATTGTGTAAGTGAGCAAGGGAATGTTTACTTTGACCAGTTTTACTATGCTGGGCCTCAAACAACCCGGAGTGAACGCACAAAAACTTCATGAATATGACAGACGGCTGAGGCGCCATGATGTGTCTGGATAGTGAATTTGATCATAAACTGTTGTTGCCATATAGAAAACGAAAAAAACAACAACAACAAAAAAACTTTATGTCAACAGACAAACACATCTCAGTTAGTCATAACCAGTTCATGATGTTCTGTTCTGTTAATGACAATAATTACTTGTAGCGCTCATGAATTATTAAAGGTCCATCCAGTGTAATGTGTGTGTGTGAATGAGTTCAGCATTGGTGGGCAGAATTTTCTGGATTAGCATAAACCTTATTACAACTGCAGCACATGGAGTTACTCGTTCTCATTCTTATGCACTGCTACTTTTCCAGTTTAGTGTTTAAATGTAGTTTTGCAAGCAAGCAAGTCAACTTCCTAAAACTACTCATACATGCTCATCAATATAACAATGAATAGGTGGATTTTGTTCCTGATTTGTAAGTGGCTAAATGGGTCTGCTGAATGCATAAAGGATAAGAGTGTCTGCTAAATGCATACATGTAAATGCAAATAAAACAGGAACAATATTTTCCTCTGCAAACAATTGTAAAGCTGAAACGTGTTCCTTTTATAAAGTTCGTTTGTTTTGCATGCCGTTTTCTAATGGCATTTCACCACATACTAGGATGTGCATCACAAACACACGTCTTCCAGGCACTGAACTATAAAAATCATACAAATGTTATGAAACACTTGACATAAGAGTAACTCTGCGCATCGTGTGTTTTTAAAGCTTTTAAAGCTGCAGGTTGGATTGATTGACTGATGCAACGAGCTCCGGCGCGCGCCAAACACAAACGCTTTGTGTGCGTGAAGCCAACACAATACTGTTCCCCAAAATATTCAGAAAACACAGTTTTTGGAATATATCGTTCAAATGCGCGCTATAATGTTTCAAACATGTTGCTTTAACGTTTGCACGCGCGTGCGTGACTCAGAATGTGATTTGCGCAAAAAATACAGACAAGACAAACGTTACTCTTTTGTCGTTTCAGGAGCATTGAAACAATTTGTATGTTTACAAACATTAATATAATATAAGTAATACGTATAATATAAGTGCACGTTCTGTGAAATAATAATAATAGCAATTGAGAGCGGTTTCCTTTATCATTCAGTGATGCTTCTGATGGATCTCGCGCCAGCGCCAAACCGTGATGCTGCAAAGGCACAACATCAGTGTTTCACTTTCATTCTGATATTAAATGAGTGTCTGTGTGTATGAACCCACCTGGATCCTTCAAGGAGTCCGCGCAAAGCTCGCAGGATGAAGAGAAACTGGCGGCGCTCCTCGAGATCAGACCCGTTTGACTGACTGGGAGGAGCGCGTGGAAATTTCCACCATGTGATGATGGCAAGCCCTCCACGAGCATCAAATTACACCAACAACACACACACGGTTGGCTAATGGTCGGGGGTCTCTACCAGAGAAGGTCATCATGAGGCGCTGCGTGAGTGTGTGTGTGTGTGAGAGAGAGAGAGAGAGTGTGTGTGTGTGTGTGTGAGTGAGTGAGTGAGTGAGTGTGTGTGTGTGTGTGAGAGAGAGAGAGAGAGTGTGTGTGTGTGTGTGTGAGTGAGTGAGTGAGTGAGTGTGTGTGTGTGTGTGAGAGAGAGAGAGAGAGTGTGTGTGTGTGTGTGTGAGTGAGTGAGTGAGTGAGTGTGTGTGTGTGTGTGAGAGAGAGAGAGAGAGTGTGTGTGTGTGTGTGTGAGTGAGTGAGTGAGTGAGTGTGTGTGTGTGTGTGAGAGAGAGAGAGAGAGTGTGTGTGTGTGTGTGTGAGTGAGTGAGTGAGTGAGTGTGTGTGTGTGTGTGAGAGAGAGAGAGAGAGTGTGTGTGTGTGTGTGTGAGTGAGTGAGTGAGTGAGTGTGTGTGTGTGTGTGTGTGTGAGAGATCATGTTGGTCCTCAAGGGTGTTTGGGCAGTTTGTGTTCTGTCAAGGCTTTTGTGAATCGTGATTTATTTTATTTTATTTTTAAGCCTTCTTTAATTAATTTATTTTATTAAAATTGATTTTATGTTATATTTTGCTCAGCCTCACGTTTCAAGGGTGTTTGGTGTTTTTTTTTTTTAATAATGCTTTTGTTAACCATGGTTTCATTTTATTTTATTAATTTTCTTTATTGTGATTATCTTAAATTGGTTTATTTTATTTTATTTGACACCACATTTTTTTTACTTTACTTTGATGTATTTATTATTATTATTTTACATTGCCTTTTTATTTCTTATTTTATTTCATTTTATTTTATATATAGGCTAACTATAATGCTGTCTTTTTTATTATTATTTTTATTACAGTCACTGGAAAAATAAATTGTAGAAACAATTTTCGCTCAGAAATTGCTAGTGAATTTTACAAATAATTACAAAGAAATGAACACATTAAATAACACACTGAATTAAAAATGAAAGGCCTACTCCAATATTCTTTTTATTTATAACTTTGAAAAATCATTTTTACAGTACTGGCATTACTGTTTCTGTTTTATTTTTAGATGCTTGTAGGCTATGTAAACTATCATGCCAATAAGTACTTTAAGAAATTGTTTGATTGCCAATTTATTTTTCTTCTTTTTTTTAAAGTGCTGTTTTTTATTTAGTTTAAAGTTGCACTATTGGTATTTTTTCAGGAAACTGAAGGCATCTCTGATCAGTCTCTGAACTAAATTCTGTTGTGTTCTTTTGTCAACCAGCTGTAAATCAGCATCAGGCCAGAACTGACTTATCCAATTGATCAATCTCGAGTCTCATCAATGTGTCATAAATCACAAGGTTTTTGCAATCTCTTTTTAATTGTTGAGCAGTGATCATGTTTAGTCCGTTATCAGAAGGACATTTACACACTGCCAAGTGGATTCAGATGACTTTGCATTTCTGTGAGTGAACCGATCTCTCTGCCAGCTTCACTCATGTGAATACATGTGCATGTCCTTGAGCGAAATCAAGCACACTCCTCCTGTCTGAAGTCCATGCAAAGCTTCTGCAGAATTCAAATCATGCTAATGAATAGATTTCTCCAGGGGTTCTTTGGAAATGCAGGGTGAGACTGAGTGGGATACAGTATTCAACATCAAGCATGAATTCATTTTCAATGCAAGAATACATACTGCATAAATAGTAGTACAGTAGTATGCTATTCCAAGCGTAGCAGAACGTAATAGACGTGTGTTTCCGTAGGTCTGCTGAGATGAGCAGAAGGTCAGCGAGCATACATCATACAGGAAGCGACTGCAGGTATTTTTGGATGGACGTTACATTAGCGAGTGACCCACAAAGCAGAAATAGATCTTTGTTCAGCATCGAGCACTGACAGCAGACTGACATGTCTGTTTTAAATCAGATTGAGTGTCAACCATCTAAGGCAGGGTTTCTCAAATCTGGCCCTGGAGGGCCAATGCGCTGCAGAGTTTAGCTCCAACCCTGATCAAACTCACCTACCTGTGATTTTCTAATGATCCTGAAGACATTGATTAGCATGCTCAGGTGTGTTTGATTAGGGTTAGAGCTAAACTCTGCAGAAAAGTGGATCTCGTGGGCCAGATTTGAGAATCCCTGATCTAAGGTATGATCCCAAATCACCAAAATGTGTTCTAAGAACATTTTGTATACGTTCCCATTAAGTTCTCTGAAATTAATGTTCTGTGAATGTCCAAAAATATCCATATTTTTTCTTGGTTTTGCAAACGTAAGAGAACATTCCATTTTATTAATTTGAAAACGCTATTGGATTGTTACATTTGAATGTTCTCTGAACGTTCTGAAAGAAGTAACATTTAAAAAACATTCCATGTTTTTGTGCTAACGTTTTGAAGACCAGATAACTTTGAACGAGCGTTCTATTAATATTACTGGGAAAAAAAAGTTCGGAGAGAACTTTGAGAAAGCGTTTTGAGAAAGTTTCCTGTTAGCTGGGATGCATTTTCATCAAAGACACAGAAGGAAAGTAAGCATGGAGATTCTTAACTGAGATTGAACCTCATCAAAGCAGCACCAGCTTGTGTCGTACAAATAGTGCTCTACATGTAAAGTATAGTGTACTTGAGAAACTGACTCCAGTTAGCATGTTGCTCAGGTAATTTGCTATTGGATTGTTACATTTGAATGTTCTCTGAACGTTCTGAAAGAAGTAACATTTAAAAAACATTCCATGTTTTTGTGCTAACGTTTTGAAGACCAGATAACTTTGAACGAGCGTTCTATTAATATTACTGGGAAAAAAAAGTTCGTAGAGAACTTTGAGAAAGCGTTTTGAGAAAGTTTCCTGTTAGCTGGGATGCATTTTCATCAAAGACACAGAAGGAAAGTAAGCATGGAGATTCTTAACTGAGATTGAACCTCATCAAAGCAGCACCAGCTTGTGTCGTACAAATAGTGCTCTACATGTAAAGTATAGTGTACTTGAGAAACTGACTCCAGTTAGCATGTTGCTCAGGTAATTCTGAAATACTCTATTAAACAGAAACAAATGCACAGCACACTCAAACATTGGGAGAAATACAGCATTTGATTTAGACTGAACTAATTGTATGTTTAAAATCAGCATTTCTTGGATGAATTTTTCCATGACACTTAAGGTTACGAGCAAATAGCATTAATAGAATTGTAGCATTTGGACCAATCAGACACACAACTTTTTGTTATATTTAACAAATAATATCTAACGCCCCCTCACCTAACCAAAGGGCCAATTACGAGGGTCTATGGACCCTTCCCCCGAAATGCACCTAACACCTCAGAAACTGCTTCTTATCAACCATGAAAAACTCATTTCTTTTTGACAAACACATCATTTAGGATAACTGTTGAATCAATCACAGTAAGACCACGAACAGCATGTATTAGGGTCAGTTTTGATATCATGTTGAGATGAAGTGATGTGAATTGGCAGCCGTCATGTGCCAGTCATTTTCCAAACGGCTCCTGATGCACATACAACACTCAACTCAATTTGCTGTTGTTTGTGTTCCCTGTATTTTTCCACGGAGCAGCGGAGACTTCATGCACCGTCCACCCACAGTGATGTCAAAAACAACTTCTGGCACTCAGGCCGAGAAATTCAGTGCTTTATTTCCAGCGTATCCATCCACACTGCCCTGAATCAACAGCGGTGAGAACCAGAGCCTGAGGCAAACCCACAGATCAGACATGTGAGACTGAGGGATAATTTAATTTAAAAACTCATGCAATAGTTTGTACAATTCTTTCTTAATTTTGTGATGTATTTCCTATTGAAATATGCAGCTAAATGGGGGGAACTTCTGAACTTCTGAATGGGGAAGTCGTGACCTAATGGTTAGAGATTCGGACTCGTAACTCGGCCAAAGGTTGCAGGTTCGAGTCTCGTACCGGCAGGGAATGTAGGTGGGGGGAGTGAATGTACAGCGCTCTCTTCCACCTTCAATACCACGACTGAGGTGCCCTTGAGCAAGGCACCGAACCCCCAACTGCTCCCCGGGCGCCGCAGCATAAATGGCTGCCCACTGCTCCGGGTGTGTGTTCACGGTGTGTGTGTGTTCACTGCTGTGTGTGTGCACTTTGGATGGGATAAATGCAGAGCACTAATTCCTAGTATGGGTCACCATACTTGGCCACATGTCACGTCACTTATACGTCACTAATAAGATGCACAGTAGAAAGGCCCTTTGCAGGGCCAGAATTTGTGTTTCTGCATTTGACAAATCTACTGTAAAAAAAGTCCATGTACTGTAGTTTAAAGTTCAGTTAGTGCCTTGATCTTTTAAAGGGATAGTTTCTTTCTTCTGTTGAGATATTTTGAAGAATGTTTTGTAACCAAACAGTTGACGGTAACCATTTTTGATCATACTATGGAAGCCAATGGCTACCATCAACTGTTTGGTTATCGACATTCTTCAAAACATCTTCTTTTGTGCTCAACAGAAGAAAGAAACTCTTACAGGTTTGGAGCAACTTGAGGGTGAGTAAATGATGACAGAATTGTTATTTTTGAGTGAATCCCTTTAAATATAATCAGATTGGCTGTACAAGTTATTTGAACTGAAATTATATTAAACTGACTTCAAAATTGAGTTGAACCTCATATAATTAAAAAAATAAAGTTGAAATGGGTTAAATTATTTTGAATAGTTAATGGAAAAACATACAGCATGACTTAATCATATCATTTTTACAGTGTGTTCAGAGCAAAACACGTCTCCTAAATGTCTAGCCATAGCACACTTAGTTTATATTTGTTGCTTTCTGTCAGACTAGCTCTGTCGAAACTATTTTTGTACTAATTATGTTTATGCATCTAACAAATGTGCAATGCAAGCATCATGATGTTCCCAAAGGTTTTATTCGCCTTGTTTTGTCACGCGCTTCCTGTTCAGAGTCAGATTGTGTTTGTTTGTGGAGGCGGGATGGCTTCATTGAGATGATCTGTATAAATAATCTCATGTATGTCCTCGTAGGATGAGCAGCTGCGTGTGTTTTTCTCAGCGTAACCTTGTCTGCCTTCATGTCTTCTCTCGTGTTATTGTGGCTGATGAAGAACGAAGGGTTCAGAAAACACCTACTCCATAGACCCCCGGTGTGCCACTATTCTGGGCTATTTTGCAAGCAATATGTGTACACAGGTGCAACACAGAAAATACATGCATCGAAGAGCTGTTTTCTGGACTGCTTAATCAAAGTACAGTACAGGCAGTATAAGCAGTTGTTAAATGTTGAACAACCACCTGTTTTCTGTCACATAGGAGGCTGTTCATACACTTTTCTATCAGATTCTCACATTCACTCTTTCTCGTATCATCATATGTTTTATAAGATTCAAAACCATCTCTGTCAGAACTTTGTAACAAACATAGCAAATGAGAGCAAGTGCAGTTTGATGACTAGTTGAGATGAACAGGAAAAACCACTCTGCACTGCCATCTAGTAGAGATTTTAGGATTTATCTGTTGTTTAAATTGGCTCAAACTGTGGATCCGAAAAGTATTTGTTCACCTCATTCACACGTATAATATGCCTTTCATTTGTTAATGTAGATCTTTTCTCAGAACTAACTATTTTAACATAATCAATAAAACTACCTCAACCAGGGGCGTGTACCATAGTCTAGAATCTAGATGAACAAATTCAGAGTTACAGGATTAGTTTCGAGTTGACAAATTAAAAGAGCTAATAAATTCAGACATAATGTAACTAAAATTAAAACAAATACAAATAATACAAATCAAACGGCAGTAGTTTATCAGTAATCCTAAAAAATAGCACTGCCAAACACACATGCTAAAAACAACAACTTACTTGCACATAGTAAGAAATGGTTATTATTATTATATTACAAATTACAAATATTTTCAGTTTATGGTCACATCCATTTGACATTGTTTTCATAACAAGCACCCTTTCTAATCGTTGCAATGCCAAAATAGTAATTTATTATTTTAATTGTGAAGTATTTATGCATTAGTCAGGTATTTGCTGTACTTCCTTTACATTTTCACTGATTTAAAAATAATAACGCAATGCAGCGTGTCCAAATATTACATAATAATTTAGAATCGTTAGAATTTGAGAGGGAAATTGCTTAAATGTTATACAAATAATATCACATTACAAACATTTTAGAATACAATTTATTTTATTCAGTATATAGAGTTTTTCTTTTGATTATTTAGTTTATTTAGTGTTTGTGCATGTAGAAATACATTTCTATAAACAAAAGAAAAGTATTAAATATGTTAGCATGAACTGATAATCTAATAAAATCTATTTATTTAATTGAATTAAAACTTATTTATATTAACTTAAAACGTGTTAATATATTGATTATATATTTATTATTTTAAGATGCTAATTTATTATTTCTAAGAGTGCCTTTATTTTGTCATATTAGACAAATTCTCAATTTTTCGAAGTTGTAAACAAAACATTATTGGAGTATGTTTTAGAAGAAAACACTACTTCACTTTCTACTTTGTGAAATTTAGCAATTTTTAAATGAGAATTGTTTCAAAGTCAGTCCTACACCAGTTTTTCTTTGACTGTTCTGCTGTTAATAATGCTCATGTGGAGTGATTAGTTAATGACAGCCTCTCGTTAGAATCGTTTAGCAGAGTGTTGTTGATGAATCTGTTCTGACAGCTGTGAGGATGCGTTGCAGCTGAAATCTTGAGTCGAATGTGTTGGCAGGACTAAGATGATTTTCGACATCTGCTCTCAGTTTCTTCCTCCTTCCCCTCCCACGATGCCTGAACTGGAATTCATTGTGGTTTCGTCTGAAGCACCAGGACAGCAAGTGGTTTGGATTTATCTGCAGCTTTTGTTGACTTCCAGCCTTCTTCTGAGAACGGCTGATGTAGTTTTCTTAAAGTCACATCTCTGCTAATGACAAAACATGCTTCTGCTGTGAGTTTGACTCCTAATGTCGTCTCTCGGTTTGGATGGATGGGATTCTGGATTGTTTCTTGCTTTGTGTTGGGATTTGATGAGGTTTTATCTGATGGGAAGTGGTCCGGTCCTCACGTTTGCAATTTTTCCTGTGTCCTTGGAGTTTGCGTGCAATAGAGTCCAACAGTGGCTTTTTAAGTGTTTACATTTTCTCTAACCAACCAGCTCTGAGATAAGCCACAAAGTTGATTCAAAGCAAAAACTATTTTAAAAAATAAAGGTAAAATATAAAAAACATTTTTTTTTTTAGTTAACTCATCCTAGGGGTGTGCGATATTGACAAAAAATTATATCTCGATATTTTCTGGGATTTTATCGATAACGATAATTAGACGATATTTTGCTGAGTGTGTTAATATGCTGGTATCTTAAGCACTGCCGAAGACAGCTGACTCCTGATGATTTTAATATTCTTCATATTCTGTGTGGTGGTCAGTTCATACTGATAGAAATGAATCTTTTCCAATAAGTTTAAACTGATTTTTGCATTTTATGGGCATTTTTACCTTCATAAAGCCATTTTTTCTAAAAGTGTCCATTATCTTTTGAGTCAAATTCTTACATTTAATCAGGGAATTAGAATAATAAGACATTTGGGCTGTTACCGAGCAAATTAAATCAACACAGAAGCTGCATCTGAAGTGGCATTTAGATGTATTTACACACATGTATTTTGTTTAATGCAAGACATGAATGCATTTAACCTGCAATTACAAATGCGTAAATGATGTTTTGATATATTAAACATTGAAACGTTGAATACTGATATTTGAAATGATTTAAAACATGAAAAAAAGAAAAAGCCGAAATGTGAAATTAAAACCGCCAGCAGGTGGCAGCAAATCACTGTTAATAAGTGAGTCATTGCGATTGAACCGAATCATTTAAACGAGTGATTCATTCAGGAACGAAACACCGTCATGTTGCTCAGACACAAAACAGCACTGTGGCTGTATTCGGAATGATATCTGTTGGCGAAATAGAGCAAAAACAAGCAATATGGTGTCTAAAACATAAGT
>NW_015505308.1:0-6826 GCF_001515645.1 Sinocyclocheilus grahami | reverse complement strand
TCAGTCCACAGAATATTTGCCCAAAAGTCTTGGGGATAATCAAGATATTTTTTGGCAAATGAGAGACGAGCCTTTGTGTTCTTTTTGGTCAGCAGTGCCTTTTGCCTTGGAACTCTCCCATGGATGCCGTTTTTGCTCAGTCTCTTTCTTATTGTTGAATCATGAACACTGACCTTAATTGAGGCAAGTGAGGCCTGCAGTTCTTTAGATGTTGTTCTGGGTTCTTTTATGACCTCTTGGATGAGTCGTCGTTGTGCTCTTGGAGTAATTTTGGTTGGCCGGCAACTCCTGGGAAGGTTCACCATTGTTCCAAGTTTTCTCAATTTGTGGATAATGGCTCTGATCATGGTTCGCTGGAGTCCCAAAGCCTTAGAAATGGCTTTATAATCCTCTCCAGACTGATAGGTGTCAACTTTTTGTTTCTCATCTGTTCTTGAATTTCTTTAGATCATGGCATGATGTGTTGCTCTTTAAGCATGCTTCACTTTGTCAGACAGGTTCTATTTAAGTGATTTCTTGATTCAACAGGTCTGGCATTAATCAGGCCTGGGTGTGGCTAGTGAAATTTAACTCAGCTTTCTAAAATAATGTGGTTAATTGCAGTTCTTTCATGATTTAACAGGAGGGGGCAATTAATTTTTCACGTAGGGCCACGTAGGTTTGGACAACTTTTTTCCCTTAATAAATGAAATCATCATTTAAAAACTGCATTTTGTATTTACTTGCATTATCTTTGTGTAATATTTAAATTTGTTTGATGATCTGAAACATTAAAGTGTGACAAACATGCAAAAAAATAAGAAATCAGGAAGGGGGCCAACACTTTTTCACACCACTGTACATTTTCTGCCGTCATGTCTTGAATTTGTGATCATTCTGAATGCATTTTAATAGACTGAATCATGCAGTGAAAGAACGCACTCTAAATGCGCACGCGCACTAGTCTAGACTTCACGTAATGTATGCGTGCGCTCTGTAGAGATGTTTTGAATGGTTTTTGCAAAATACTCGATAATGTCAAATCGCACATCGTTAAAACAACAATTACGATATTATCGCAGACGATATATATCGCACACCCCTAACTCATCCCATGAAGCATTGCAAATTATGGAAACAGAAACGACAGTACAATATGAAACTATAACTCATAGATTATAAGCACAAGTTTGTTGCAAAGTATTCAAACATGCAGATATATAAGTTGTTTGAGAGTCTAGGGAGTCTGAATCCATTACGTCATTTGCGTTGCTTCATTGGAGTGGGCGATCATTGCACAACGTTTTTGCTGTGATTCCTGTTTCTATGGTTACAATGACTTCTGTAATTGGTGGATTTGCTTTAAGATTAAAGGAATTGTTCATCCAAAAATTAACATTTGCTGAAAATGCGCTCACCCTCAGATCATCCAAGATGTTTGTTTCTTCATCAGATTTGGAGAAATGTAGCATTGCATCTCTTGCTCAGCACCGGATGCTCTGCAGTGAATGGGTGCCGTCAGAATGAGAGTCCAAACAGCTGATAAAAACATCACAGTAATCCACACCACTCCAGTCCATCAGTTAATGTCTTGTGAAGACAAAAGCTGAGTGTTTGTAAGAAACGCTTACTTATTCTGACGGCACCCATTCACTGCAGAGGATCCATTGGTGAGCAAGTGACGCAATGCTACATTTCTCCAAATCTGATGAAGAAACAAACTCATCTACATCTTAGGATGGCCTGAGGGTGAGCACATTTTCAGCAAATTTTCATTATTGCGTGAACTATTCCTTTAAGTGAGTTTGGCTGTTGAATAAGTGTTTTAAAAATGAAGTGACACTGACTTGTGTCAGCTACAGACATTGAACCTCAAAGCTTATGGTAGATCTTGAAAGCTTTAATTTTGGGGAAAATGAATGGGATTTTACTTCTGGACCCTGACTGTTGTGGTCTATTATAACCAACAGCACTGAGACACAGAATGCATTAGGCTTGCCTTGTATTTGTATGCATGTTGGCGTGCTTATTTGTCTATTTATTTGCACATGTGTGTCTCCTAGATCTCTTTTGATGAATGCAGCTGGCCTGGCTTCACAAATCAAATCAAGGAGTTCATTCGCAAAGCCAGAAAATGGTCCAACCACTCGTAGACCTGAGTCTGAATCTGAGAGTGTTATTATGGTGCAATTACGGTCTGTTCGGTAGCCATTAGATGAACGTGGAAGTACAGCACAGCCTGAGATTGGCATCATTATCAGAGCCGTGAGAGGAAATGACACGCTGCAGATGAGATGATTGCAGTTTGCGTTTACATTTATAATCATTTACATAACAGACGGTTGCTTGCCAAACCGACTTACACAGCAGTCTGGGGTTAGAGCGGCTTTTCAAACTTTCCTTCTTTTTAAAATAAAAGTTTCAGAACTTCCTCAAAACTTCCTCCTCAGTCCAAAAAAATCTTGTTTACAGTGACACGTTGACATTTACCTGTCAATGATATCTAAAAGATTATCAGACAGTTCCATTCCCTCACAGAGAAGTAATTAGGAGGAAGAATAGAGACCGTTATTCCTTAAAAGCATTTTGTCTTATTGATTTATGATGCATAAAAGTGGACCATATAGAAGTTTAAAATCACAACCTTTTTAAATAAATATTTCAGAGAGGTGGTGCAAAATGATTGTAAAAAAATCATTTTCCCTTCACCTCAATGAAAAAATATGATAAAATGATTATATGACCTCTGAAACTTATTAGTTTCATGCAAACGTTTTGGCTCAATTCTTGAATCACATTTTTTTTTCTTTCACAATTAGTTTCATGTTCAAACCAGATTTTAGTTTCTTATTAATTCAAGCAAATTGCACATGTTTTGGCCCATATGCGCAAAAGAGTAAGTAAAGCTTTCTACAATTTGCGCACTTCAAGCAAGAATTTTTCTCAGTTTTTCCTTAAATGCTTTTTGGATGCACAATGCATTTTTTTTTTATCACAACTGCAAAAGTGCATGTCTGCAAAATGCAGTTACTCACCCAAAACTCATGCTTCGAAACCTGGTTATTGTGTAAGTAAATTGGCCAGAGCCACCAAAATGAAAAGTTGGTCTAAATGCTCAATATTTTTAGATGTTTGTTTCAGCATGGCAATCAATTCTGGAAATGTTTGTTGTATAACAATTAAGGGGCGATATGACGGAAATCTTGTATCATGATATGAGTAATTTTATTTCACGTAACGTTATATATCACAATGTAGTTATTTTTGCTTTAAATAAGGTCTTTATGATCAACATTTTTGATACCATAGAGTTGTCATTATTCTTGTCACCAGTGTCAATATCACCAAAAACGAATACTAGCCTAAATTAAAAAAAACAAAAACAAAACTCAAGCTCAACGAAGACAAGTCGGCGATTAAATAAGAATAAGAAACTAATTACAAGTTACAGGACAAAAATCTACAGTAGAACAAATAAAAAAAATGCTAAATACATTGTATAAAGTAAACAAATGTACAAAAACACTGCATATTCTTCACCGTGTAAATTAAATATATATATATCTTCTTATTAAAGTTACAAAAGGCATATTAGACTGCTGTCACTTTAAGAGCTGCCCGGATCCAGTATACTGTTACTATACATATGTGCTTTCTTTCTCAGCTGTTTGCTTTCACTCAAGTAATTAAATTACTTAAATTACTGTGTTTATGAGGATACTTGCAAAGAAGGGCATTTTGACTCAAACAAGTGTGTGTATTTAACTGTTCAAGGCCTATAAAGCGGCAAAATGTCTATGAGCACCGTCTTCACGTGCGCGCGCCTCTCTGACAGCACATATAGCCAAATGAGTGCTCTTTCGCTGCTGATTGTGTTTCAACGGCTTAAAATCACTTGTTTTTAAACTGCAATGCTTAAAGTGTGCAAATTATAAGTTTTCGTGACCATGTTGCACAGCAACGTCACGTGAGCATGTAAACGTGATAGAGACGATAGTCCAAAATCTCCGCCGGTTGACACATTTCTAACGGTATATCACCCACCCCTAATATCAATATCATTTTTGGTTTGTTTTTTCCACTGACTGTTTACTAAAGATATATTTAGTCTATAATGATATATTACATTTTGTCTGGCTGTTCATCGTTTTAGATCAACAGTAGGTAAAAGTTTACTGAGAAAAGCAGTACTGTAGTACACACACAAACATTTAGCAGACTTCAATCAGAGCTATTTATAAAATATACATGTATTTCTGAGAGATTTTGATGGCTCACATGGTGAAAACATTTTTAGAAATGTTGCACTGAGAATTTTGCTCTCATCAGTTTTGATCAACAAGCCATGTGCATTTATGCAAATTGTAGACAAATGTACTTTTGTCCCAAAACATATGCAGTCTGCTTAAATGCATTAGAAGTTTAAAGCTAGCAGGAACAAGAAACAAATTGTTCAGAAATCTGAGCGTTGTTTTGAGAAACAAAATACTCGTTTGAGCCAAAGCGACGAAAACTGAGAAACACTGTAAATGTTTTGGGTGAGTTACTATGCATACATGCAATAGCGTTGTGATGTCCCATATAACAGTTGTGACAATTGCATTTACAGTTTAGAGAAGGTTAGGACAGTTTTTTAAAAATGAGCCAAATCGATTGAGGAAAACTATAATACCACATTAGAGTTAAAAAGTTTTAGATTATGCTAGATTGCAAATGTCAAACATGCATTAATGCAGACGTGTGTGCAGTTTTAGGCTGGTGGGTTTCACGTGGAGAAGCGTTCACACTTCAGAGTGACACCAAACGCTCGGCAGCGTCATGCTTATCAAAGGGCGTCTGTGGGGTGTTGTTGCCATAGTAACTAGCAGCACCCCTGGGGGCTCACCTGTGGCTGTCATGCGTGTGTTCCCTCATGATCTGCACAGGTAGAGACGCCCATGCCACACACTCACACATACACACACACACACACTCGACATGGAGACGGTGAAGAGCTCTTCTCAGCCCGCTTACAGCCGCTGGTCATACAGGTACACACACACACACACACACACACACACACACACACACACGAGAGACAGACAAACAGAGGCTTAGTGTTCAAAGCTTGTGTTTCATATAGAGGTGTGTGTGGTTTGGATTCACATGAGGACAGTCACTCTGTTGTGTGTTTGTCAGGTGTGTTTGCAGTCATTAAGCTCACAGTGTTTCATTTCCTGAATGACGCTGCTGTTGTTTCCCAATGTGGACATTTCTTCCTCTATAAAGAACGATAGAATGTTTAGTAAATGAGTATAAATGAATGGATCGATGGATGCAGGGTTTATTGACATTTATTGACATCATAAACATTGACGGGAAAACAAGTTTTGCTGTGATTGATTCCTAAAAATATTACATTAGGTACAACTGCATGGATGCATATATGGATGGATGGATGGGTACATGGAGAGATGGATGGATGGACGGATACATGGAGAGATGGATGGGTGGATACATGGAGAGATGGAGAGATGGATGGATGGATACATGGAGAGATGGATGGATGGATGGATACATGGAGAGATGGAGAGATGGATGGATGGATGGACGGATACATGGAGAGATTGAGAGATGGATGGATGGACGGATACATGGATGGATGGATGGATGGATACATGGAGAGATGGAGAGATGGATGGATGGATGGATACATGGAGAAATGATGAGATGGATAGATAGATAGATGGATGGATGGGTGGAAAGATGGATGGATGGATAAAAAGAGAACAATTGATAGCTATCACTCACATTCCTCACACAACACTGCATTATTACTGCTTCATTTCATCCATTTGATCCTTCTTTCTTTTTTCTTCCTAGATAGATCGATAGATACAAATATTGAACGATGGATGGATGGATGCATGGAGTGTGTGAGATGATGGTCAGGTTTGTGTTGGTTGATGTTTTGCTCCTCTGAGATTTTCAGATCCACCGAGAGCCGAAGTTTCCACTCAACACTCGCATTCCTCTCACAGCACTTACTTTCTTTCTTTCTTTCTTTCTTAACTGGAGAGCATCCGTCAGAGTGTGTGGTTGTCATGTTGGCGCTGGTTACCACGGCGACACAGGAGTCACATCAGACAGCTTGTGTGTCACCTTATCTTCGTCAGCATGAAACATTCATTCAGGTGTGTGTTCGTCATTTTCATCACTGACTCTTCCTCTCTTGTGTTTCTCTCCTCTGCATCCGTCTGTCATCGCCATGGAAACAAAGACCCTCCAGTTCTTCCAGCTTCGCATCCACCGCCATGACCAGGTACAACAAAATCACTACTTTATACTATGATGCTTTATGATCATATTTATACTTTTAATGCAGGTCTGAAATGTTTC
The DNA here is from genome assembly GCF_001515645.1 of Sinocyclocheilus grahami. NCBI lineage: Eukaryota > Metazoa > Chordata > Actinopteri > Cypriniformes > Cyprinidae > Sinocyclocheilus > Sinocyclocheilus grahami. The sequence continues at coordinate 469 of NW_015505308.1, read as the reverse complement.
TCCGGTCTCTGCAGTGTGGGTGTTTATGTGGGTGTGGGTGTGTATTTTTAGACACATAGTCATGTGAGGATGTTTGCGAGAAATTGATTTTCTTTCGTTTGGGTGTCTTTCAGTTGCCTAGCAACACAATGACTGATAGATGACTGATGCCAGTGAAAGCACTCACAATGCAGCGTTCAATCTCTCAACATGTGTTTTAGATTCAGATTCAGCCATTAGTGAATATAATGAATTTATCTACTGAATGAAATGGTGTAAGTGTGTGTGTGTGTGTGTGTTGTTAATGGGTTTTTATTGTTGTTTGTTGTGTTTCAGCTCACTGGAGGACGACAGTCTGAACCTCAGACAGCAGAAACTGGAGAAACAGGTGAGACACATTTACACGACAAAACATAACACAATCATAAAAACACAAATACACACTTCAAAACACAAAAACACATCAAAACAATAACTGATCAAAACACAA
>NW_015505307.1:1541718-1551403 GCF_001515645.1 Sinocyclocheilus grahami | reverse complement strand
TGGTTAATTATTCATATTTCCCCATGAGCTGATCCGCTACAGGTCTCATCCATCTACAAAACATTTCTCCAATAGTCCTCTGGCTTGCCCACATGATCTTTAGCAAGCTGCAGATGGGCAGTGATTTTCTTTTTGAGAGCAGTGGCTTTCTTCTTGCGACTCTGCCATGCACACCATGGTTGCTCAGTGTTCTCCTGATGGTGGACTCATAAACATTAACATTAGCCAATGTGAGAAAGGCCTTTAGTTGCTTAGAAGTTACCCTGGGTTCCTTTGCAACCTCGCAGTTTATTACAAGTCTTGCTTTTAGAGTGATCTTTGTTGGTCGACTGCTTCTGGGGAGGGTAACAGTGGTCTTGAATCTCCTCCATTTCTACACAGTCTGTCTGACCGTGGATTTGTGGAGTCCAAACTCTTCAGAGATGGTTTTGTAACATTTTTCAGCCTGATGAGCAACATCAACTCTTTTTCTGAGGTCCTCAGAGATCTCATTTGTTCGTGCCATGATTCACTTCCACAAACATGATCAGACTTTGATAGATCCCTGTTCTCTAAATAAAACAGGGCACACACTGACACCTGAGAGTCATCTCACTGATTAAAAACACCTCTGAACAGATGGACTCTAATTTCACCTTCAAATTAACTGCTAATCCTAGAGATGCACATACTTTTGCCACTCACAGATATGTCATATTGGATAATTTTCCTGAATAAATAAATGACAAAGAACATATTTTTGTCTCACTTGTTTGTTTGAGTTCTCTTTTACTACTTTCAGGACTTTTTGATTATGTTTTGTGTAGCATTTGGACCAATCAGACACACAACTTTTTGTTATATTTAACAAATAATATCGAACTCCCCATCACCTAACCAAATGGCCAATTACGAGGGTCTATGGACCCTTCCCCCGAAATGCACCTAACACCTCAGAAAAGCAGAACAGGCCTCTGGTTCCATGGTAACCAATGCTGATATCACTGGTTTTATGGCCTAAAAGGAATGCAGGGGATAAACTCCCTCATTTTCCTCATAAGAAAGACACATAATGCCCATATACAGTATATATATATATATATAAGGCCTACATATTAATCATCATAATGATTCAAACATAGATGTACAAATGAAATTTCTACTTTTTAATGGATCCCAAAGTCTGTCTCTTTTATAAGTGACTCACAGCGTCTCTCAGCGTGAAAAGGCTGCAGACAATAAAGTGTCATCCATTAGTTTTTATACCTTTTCAGCTCTCCGTATTCTGGCTCCTCTCAAAGCTTCGGCTCTTTTGTGATCGTCTCTGTGACTCAACACGAGAGAGCCGGCCTGATGTCTGTCCTGCTCTACAAGCTCATTAACAGGGAAGCTGGCCTGATGTTTGTTTATTTGGCTGTTTTTTTGTCCAGTTCAAGCCACGTCCGTCTATAAGCGAGATCAATGCTGGCGCTTTTAGTCACAGAGAAGCACAAAACTGTATGTTCTCGAAGTGCTGATGGAGTCTTTTGTGACGGTGACATGAGAAGAAAGTCTCTCTCGCTCCCAAATCATCCATCTTTCCCATCTCTTTCTCGCTGTAGTTCTTAACTCACGATGAAAAGACTGAATACAAAGGGTCTCCCGAGGTATTTATTAAACTCAATGAGATTAATTACATCCACAGTCTGATTCTCCCACTTCTTCATAATGCAGGTCATAATGATTCGCATGAACCTTCACCGTCTTCAATGAGCACCAATTAATTTGACATTTGGCCGGACAATGAAGAGCATGGAGGATCTCAGTGATGAACAACACAACAAAAGAGTCACGCTCATCAACAAGATGGATGTTATCTGATGAAGCACATTTATCATCTAATATGTTCGTTTCATCTTCTGTTTTACCAACTTTTTTCACCAGCTCAAGTCCTCCTTTATCAACATCAAACCATTGAGCATCAAGTCGGTTTCTGCCTCAAAGCAAACGGTAATTGTGCAAAATAAATAGAACTTTGTAGTGAATTAATACTTAGCAAGGATGCACTAAATTGATCAAAAGTGACAGTAAAGACATTTATAATGTTACAAAAGATTTCTATTTCAAATAAACGCTGTAATGTAATTTCCTGTAAAGGATCAATAAAGTATCTAATCTAATCGAAAATCTGTTCTGTTGAATTTTCTGTTCATCAAAGAATCCTATAAACAAAATGTTTACACAAAAATATGAAGCGGTACAATTGTTTTCAACATTGATAATAATCAGAAATGTTTCTTGAGCAGCAAATCAGCATATTAGAATGATTTCTGAAGGATCATGTGACACTGAAGACTGGAGTAATGCTGAAAATACAGCTTTGATCACAGAAATAAATTACATTTTAACATATATTCTCATAAAAAACAGCTATTTTAAATTGTAATAATATTTCTGAATTTACTATATTTTTAATAAAAAAAATGGTCTTGGTGAGCAGATTCACACTCTCTCTTACTGGTCATCATCTGTCCTGATGTGCTGCAGTCGTCATGGTAATAATAATTGCATCCAATCACAGCAGCTCTCAGAGGAAAACCTCGAACACTTCCTGTCCTTGCTGACTGGAGCATGTGACATGGAAAAACAGCACTTCCTCTTCAGTGTGCACAAGAGTTTTGTGTTTACCTGCTCAATGTCTACAGATCCTCTGGCATTCAAACATTTCATGACATTTTAAAAGTGTCCAGCTAAAAACAGACACTATTAGAAATAAAACTGATACGTTTGTGTCCAGTGTCCAATCTTGATGATCTAAACAGGAATTATTTGTGAAAATGATTTTAAAATTACACACACACACACAAAATTATATGTGTGTGTGTGTGTGTGTGTGTGTGAAATATGATAGAATCATTGTAATTAACAAAAGTGAAAAATAATTTCAATATATGCGTAAAAATAATTTTTTAAATTATGCAAAACTTTTTCTTCTTACTTTCTTTATTGTAAAATATGATTTCAACAGACATGGTTTGTAAAAATTCTTTTAGAAGCATTTTTTTTATCATATAGTAAACAGAGTAGAATAATTTTAATATCTGTGTGAAAATGATTTGCAAAAAAATTATGAAATAAAAATACAATTTTATGAAATTATAAAATTAAGTCCTTCCTTCCTTCCATAACTGTGGCATTATGCTCCCAAAAAGCATCAAATTAAATAACAATAAAATAACATTAAAAATGAAACCAATAAAGTAGAGTTTGTGAATGCTAATGGACGGCTCGGCTCTCTGCAGCCGCTCGACTTCATTACACAGCTGACCTCCAGTGCCATGAGCTGCGTTTCCATGTGCTTGAGCCGTCACTGCAAAACTGATTACAACAGATTATGATCCATCGTGTACTACTGACCTCCTTTAACAGACCCTTTAGCACCTCAGCGGTGACCTTTCACTCAGCTCACATTCTGTCACATTCACATTCCGTGAGGAAGCTGCCCCTGAACGTGTCTCAGTCAGTCATGTATTCAACAGAAGCTCCCCGCAGTCACGCATGCTGTGCCAGTATTTGTGAAGGTAATTAGATGTGTTTATACAGGCCAACGGTGAAAAACAAAGGCTGGAAGTTTGACAAACATCTCATGTGACATGTTTACGGGAAGTCAAGCCAACCTTAAATCCAACAGAAATTTTTTAATCAATTATATTTTTGAATGTGCCAAATGTGACCAAGTTGGTCATGATAATTATGAAGCAAAACATGACAATAGATAATCAAAACTATTTCCATTTAAAACTTAAGTTGAATTAAGTTCTGTTTAAAAATTAAGTTAAAAATAATAATTTTGACAAAGTCAGTGTCATTCTTAGTGTGAGATAATAAATCATAACTGACATAAAAATATAAAAAAAATGTAAAGTCACAATTATGACAAAAAGTAGAAATTAGGAGATAAAAAGTATAAATTCTGACATAAAAAGCAGAAATTAGGAGACAAAGTTGAAATAATGACAAAAAGCAGACATTAGGAGATAAAACGTAGAAATTAGGACATTAAGTTATAATTATATAAAAATAAAGAATTATGACAAAAATAGATATTAGGAGATTAAAAACTAGAAATTACAAAAATTCAAAATTACGACAAGGAGGAGAAATTATGAGATAAAAAGTCATCATGACATAAAAAGTAGAAATGACATAATTATCAGATAAAAAGTCGCATAAAAAGTATAGAGATTAACAGTCAAATTATGATAGTCATTGATCAAATGTCAAAATTATGATGTAAATAGAAATTGGGAGACAAAAAGTAGAAATAGTGATAAACAGTCACAATTATGAGAGTCCTTATGAGATAAAAAAAAATAGCAATTATGAAATAAATAGAAATGAGACAAAGTTGAAATTAGGAGACAAAGATCAAATTATGACAAAAAGCAGACATTAGGAGATAAAATATAGAAATTAGGACATTAAGCTATAATTATATAAAAATGAAGAATTATGACAATAGATATTAGGAGATTAAAAATTAGAAATGACAAAAATTCAAAATTATTAGATGAAAATCATCATGACATAAAAAGAAGAAATTACATGTCATAATTATCAGATGAAAAGTCGCATAAAAAGTATAGAGATTAACAGTCAAATTATGATAGTCATTGAGATCAAACATTAAAATTATGATATAAATAGAAATTAGGAGACAAAAAGTAGACATTATGACATGTCAAATAAAAATGAGAAATAGTGATAAACAGTCACAATTATGAGAGTCCTTATGAGATAAAAAAAATAGCAATTATTAAATAAATAGAAATTCGGAGATAAAAAGTCATATGCATAGCATAAAATGTAGAAATTACGACAATTATCAGACAGAAAGTCCAATTAAAGTAGAAATAAAGTCAAATTATGATAGTCATTATGAGATAAGTCATAACTGTGTCAAAGCATAACATAATAATACATGACAATCAAGAAATATTTATTTCTATTTCTTTATTTCAACAAAACAAGAGGCTATACATACATTTAAGAAAGACTGCTTTGCAAAAACATCAAATGGCTCATAGCATCATAAACCAGACCCAGTTCAATATTAACAACAAGACCACATTTGTACAATATAAAATATCTGTAATCTCAAAATAATCTGTGAAACTCGGATAGAAAGAAAACAATTCAGTAGAAAGATAACAGTTTGGTTTCCGTGTTTGTAGTGATTAGTCAGTGTGCGCATCTCTGGTTATAACTGAGAGAAAGTGGACTGTTACAATGGTTTGTTTGACCTGCAAACATTTTTCAGTGAACACCTGAGGGACAACAAACATGACCTCACTGCGAGCCCATGAGGTTTTTCGGTATTTCAAGGGGAGTTACACTAGAAGAACGATCCTAACAGCTTTGAAAAACATGAACGTCCTGTGGATTTTGTCTTGATAAAAGAACAACTAGAAGTTCCTTAAGTGAGGAAGCCTGAAGAACGTCTCTGAAACACTGGTAGAGGAGGTATATCAGGAACTATATCGATCCGTAAAGAGATCATGTGGAAAAATGCAAAGACATCTTTAGTTTTAATAAATGCAGTCTGTCCGAGACATTACGAATAAAAGTACTGCCACTGAAAAGATGCAACGAGCAAAAGACTGAACTAAATGTGCGAGGAACGGTGAGGTAGAAACATGGAGTGTGTAAACCAAAACACTGAATAGAAATAACTTCTAACTAACAGAAGTAGTTACCTGGTACAAACGTCCAGAACACAGGAAAAATATCGACTAGCTGCTTATTTGTGACCTTACATTGATGTCAGTTCACCTAAAAATGAAAAATTGCTGGAAATGTGCTCACCCTCAGGCCATCCGAGATGTAGACGAGTTTGGATTATTGTGATGTTTTTATCAGCTGTTTGGACTCTCATTCTGACGGCACCCATTCACTGCAGAGCATCCATTGCTGAGACACTGATGTAATTTCTCCAAATCTGATGAAGACATAAACTCATCTACATCTTGGATGACCTGAGGGTGAGTAGATTATCAGCAAATTTTCATTTTGAGGTGAACTATTTCTTTAACATCAGTCTTTATAATTAAACCAAATATTGAACACATTTCTTCACAAAGGTCTTGATCTGATATCTGGCACCTCTCTAAAGTATCTGGTAGTGTGTTTGGGTGAAGTGGATTCAAGCTACGGTGACTCAACGGTGCTCACAGAAACAGAATCATGCAACATTCCGTATGGAATATGAGGCGCTACGTTTCCTAACAATTCAAACCGTTCCATTCCAGCGGAACCAAAACATTCCAGACAATGTGAAAATAATGTCCATTTTTGGAGCGTTTTTTAATGCGAAGAGCCAAAAGGAAATGAGACATTTTGCTACAACAATGTGAAGTCTGTCAGATGAAACAACAAAAGTTCATTGATCCCTCACCAAATTCTATACACAACATCAACAGTCGAGTCTGCATAGAACATCAAATAACCTCCTGTTCAATGGTATTAGTACGAAAAATAGTCTGCGTTTTGTTTATACCCGACCTGTATCTTGACTAAGAATAGATCATTTGGATTCAAGAAAATGGAATTATTTAACAAAACTTGCAACTGCATTAATTGATCCTGTCAAAAAAAAAATAAAAAAATAAAAATAAATTATATATATAATAATAATAATATCCTGAAGAAGGAAACAGTGATAGGCGCGCACACACACACACACATACACACACACAGTATATATAATTATTATTATAATTTTTTCTTTGTTAATAGAACTAAAATTTTTAACCAAAATGGTGACATTTCGAATAAAACAAAAAAAACAAACAAAAAAAAGTCAATAATAACGAGAACCAATCCAAACACTTTTAAAAAATGTAAAAATAAGGCACAAAGGTGATTTATTACTATTTTTTTAAAGAAGTGCTGTAGTTTTGGGTCAGAAACATTCGGACCTACAGGAAAGACAGGCCACTATGTACCCAGTCATACACATTATACCATTCACAGTACGTCTTCGTGGTCGTGAGCTTCCTTCAAATATATTCTAGAGCATTCAACAACATTCGATCGATCCTAGAGCTGCATCGAACTATTTACATCTATACTGTCTGGTATACCCCTTGCAGACGAATGGGGCGGTAGGTAGTTTTCACGGATATGTTTGTTTGAGGACATGCGTCTAAATCTGGCCCAAAACAACAGCACAGTCTCAGCAGAGAACGAGAGGGACGTGACATCCTTGCTGCTGAGATTTGAGCAGGAAAAACGCATGGTCAGTTTGGAAGACTTGCATGAGGAATCCGACGCACCGGAGTAGAAATAACCTGCATAGCATTTCCTTGTGAGGGCTTTTAAATAGAGATGTCAAGTCATTTGATTTCACTTCTGCTTTTTGGAAGCGGTCACAAAACGCAATTCACAGTTCCAGGATCCGCTGTCCCTTTTTCACTTCCATCGGTCTGCAAACCTGTAGAGAGAGCACAACAAGAGAAACAGTTACTCAGCCATACACAGCCATTCCCTATAGAAGAGCTTTTCCAACACTTCAAAAAAAATCACGCTTTGATAAATCAAAATCCTAAAAATTCAATCATGACATGCTAAGTCATAATTCTAAAACAAAACGTCGAAATTATGACATAAAAAGTAGAAACTCTTTAATGTAATATAATTTTGACTTATAATTATTTGACGTTATAATTATTACTTCGAATATCATAATTTCATATTTTTATGTCATAATTTTTATGTTTAAGTCAAAATTATTACTTTTTAGGTCGTAATTACTATATGAATTTTTATGTTATAATTTTAACTTTATGACAAAAAGTCCATCTTATATTTCGACTTGTTATAATTTTGACATTTTAGATGATAATTTTTTATTTCTTATAATTATGACTTTTGTCTCTCATAATTGCTACTTTTTATCATAACTATGACTTTTTAGGTTGTAATTATTGCATAGTATCTCATAATTCGAATTTATGCCATTATTTTGACTTTTTTATCTCATGATTTTACCTTTAAGTCATTTTTTAAAGTTGCAATTATCACTTAAAATCTCATTAACTTGACTTTTTATGTCATAATTATTATGTTTTAATCTCATAATTTTAACTTGTGTCAAAATGGACTTTTATATCCCATAATTGCTACTTATCTTAATTATTACTTTTTAGGTCGTAATTACTATATGACTTTTTGTATCATAATTTTAACTTTTAGTCATACTTATGACAAAAAGTCCATCTTATATTTCGACGTGTTATAATTTGGATTTTTTTAGATTATCATTTTATATTTCTCATAATTATGAGTTTTATGTCTCATAATTGTTACTTGTCTTAATTATGACATCTCATAATTTCTACTTTGTCACAATTATGACTTTTTAGGTTGTAATTATTACTTAGTATCTCATAATTCAAATGTATGCCATCATTTTGCCTTTTTTATCTCATAATTTTACCTTTTAAGTCCCTATTTTTTATTTTTAGGTTGTATTTATCACTTAATATCACATTAACTTGACACATTAATTTTGTCTCATTTATCTCATAATTGTAACTTTTTATGTCATAATTATTGTTTTAATCTCATAATTTTAATTTGTGTCAAAATTGACTTTTATATCCCATAATTGCTACTTATCTTAATTATGACTTTTATATCTCATCATCTATCATTTCTTTGTCATAATTATGAATTTTTAGGTTGTAATTAGAAATTAGTATCTCATAATTTAGACTTGTGTCATAATTTAGTCTGTTTTTAATGTCATAATTTTACCTTTAAAGTCACAATTTTCAAAAAAGGTCGTAATTATCCCTTAGTATCTCAATTTAGATTTTTACGATCCTTTTTTTATCTCAAAACTTTTTATGTCATAGTCACGACTTTTCTATCTCATAATTTCAACTTCTTATATGATCCACGCTCAAGCATACGTTGAAAGGCGTGCATGCTCAGCTGCGTGCGAGACAGACCAGAACTATACAAATGCAATAGTTACATTTAGAAAGCATCATGAATAACTTATTTGAAAACACAATAATTCAGTGAGTCAGTGCGTGACAGGTTAATAGAGAAAAATAAACACACTAGACAGAGCCACACTCATCGTTTACACATGGACACGTTTAAACGCGCGTCAGCTGGTTATTGATCACAGCTGCGATCTGACCTGAACACAATAACAGCGAGGTGCTGATGGAGGTGTGATCGGAGTCAGCAGAATCCCACCACAGTAGCTGAGGTCAATATAAAGCAGCAGAGTAACTGCATGCGGGCTTCCTTCACCACATAACAAACCTGAGAGTGTTTCTATGATGAGCCCATATTCCTGATTTATATATTCTACTCAAACACACTCTAATCACAGGCTACATGCCTTGTTGTTCTGCTGGTAATTGTAATCTGAGGTCCATGTGTCGGACAGCTGGCCAGTAAATGATTTACTGATGCAACATCAGATCCGTTCAACATCCTCGGCCAACTGTGGCTGTAAGCAATCCAATAATGCCATCTCTCCAATAGTTTTTCTGAGTTTGCCCTGATCAAATGTACTTTACAGTGATATTTCTCACAGAAGGACTACATAAAATCAGATAAATAGACGCCTTTAGCCTGTTATTGAGACACACTGAAATAAAATGGTGTAGGATTTAGTTGGAAACAACTTTCACACAGAAATTGCTAA
>NW_015505307.1:1498724-1541582 GCF_001515645.1 Sinocyclocheilus grahami | reverse complement strand
TGCTAAAAAAAAAAAAAAAAAAAAAAGTATACTTTACAAAAGTCTTTCTAATCTACCTAATTTCATGTTTAATTTAATTTCAATTTCATGTTTAATTTAATGTGAAAAATAAACATAAAATATATTAGAAATAATACAATTATATATAAATAACTGAACTAATAAATAAATTATTAACAAGTATAATTTACTTTTAGAAAGTAAATGAATAAAATAATTTTATAAAATTATAAAACTGATCATTATGACTGAATATAATTAATATAATGTTACACTTTACATCACATTGCGGTGTGAACTACAGAAAGTGTGCATTTTAAATAGTTCTTAAATAGTTTTAAAAATAATACAATTGGCCATAAATGATTAATAATAATAATAATGGTAAATACATTAAAAATATTGAATAAATAAAAATAAATAAACGGTAATAAAAATAATACAATTAAATAAATAAATGTATGCACAAATATTAAGTACAACACTGAAATAATGTTTTTTGTCAAATGTAATTTGCTTTAATTACAACTTCGAAAAATTGTTTTACATTTAACTTATAATTAGGGATGCACCGATATGAAAATTTTGGCCGATACCGATAACCGATTTTTCTTTATTTTTGAAAGCCGATAACCGATATGTTGGCCGATAAATCTATATCCAAATTGTTATATACTTTTTGAGAGCCTGATTACAAAAAAGGTCTCATCATTAAAAGCCACATCCCAAACACTTCAACATAAGCAGCCTAGTCTTATCGACCCCAAACTCTAGAACGGTAGTGAATTTTAATTTTTTTCAGATGAACATTATATTCAGGTAAACTTTTGTTTTCAGAATGAATAGTTTTGGTCTAAAGCATTGTTTGCAAATACTTAGTTTTACCATACTTTTTGTGAACAGGACTTTACGCATCCTATAAGCTAGCAGCTTTATCCTTCAAATAAAAGGAGGCATGGAAATGTCAAAACCTCCGACGTATTTCATCCTGTTACATAAAAAATATCCCTGACATTAAGAAGAAAAGACACAGTGAATAGCCCTCATGCACTGAAATGGGGTCTAAATGGACTTTCATAAAAGCCAGGCCTCATCTTTCTTTATCTCTCCATCTTTCTACATTTCCTCAGACTGCATGAAAGACTGAGCCTCTCGTCTCGGATCCATCTCCACAGCGGAATTCGATTCTGAGAATCCCATTCATTCAATTAGCCCTGACATAACTGAGCAGGAAGCAATGGCTGGTAGTGCCCAAAGACAGATATGCTTCCACTGTCTCCTGTACCAAACATTGAGCTCATTTACAGAACAACAAATGGATGTGATGCACAAACAAATATCTCTGCTTTACTGTATACCGATCTCTCTGTTCAGCAGCCATTAAAATCATTTTTTCCAGTTTAAAGTATGGACGAGGGTTTCAGGGAATTGGAATGCATTTAGCCTATAGGCCCATTCAGACAATTTGCTTCAATTAAATGGTTAAAAAAAACGAATTCACAAGTGTCAAAAAGAGTCCAAGGTGTCACGTTCTTTTGGTAATAAAATTAATATTTATTTATATAACGCTGTTCATTATTAGTGTTTTACACTACCGTTCAAAATTTTGAGGTGCGAAAATTTTTGCAATATTTTTTTAAAAGTCTCATATGATCACCAAGGCTATAAGTATTGATCAAAAATACAGTAAAAACGTAATACTGTGAAATAGTATTTAATTTAAACAATTACAATTTAAATCAACTGTTTCTTATTTTTATATATTTTAAAATGTAATTTTGTCCTGTGACACAAAGCTGAATTTTCAGCATCATTACTCCAGTCTTCAGTGTCACATGATCCTTCAGAAATCAGTTGTGCTGTGAAACTATGATTCATTTTGCAGGTTTCTTTTATGAATAGAAAGTACAAAGAACATTTATATGAAATTTATTTTTTTAAAGATTGTAACTGATTTTTGAATAATTAAATTCCTTATTGTTAAATAAAAATATGAATTACATAAAAAAATTAAAAAAATCTAATTGGCCCCACATTTTTGAACAGTAGTGTATATCCAACATTTTATCCCCATCCTGCACTTTTACTCACAGATAAAGTTTTCTACTAGAGTCAGGTGCTTTAAATATGTTTCACAAATCTATTTGAATAAATTAAAAAGATTAAAAAATGATTTAATTCATAAAATTATTTGTTTGTGACATGTCTAGTTACAGACAGGAATCAGAAACAACTAAATGACAGTTTTTTGTCCTTATTGGTTCACTGTTGCGCTCACCTCGGGTTTTTTGATGATCTGGATGCTGTACATGTGGTTCTTCATGGGGTAGATGATGATGAGCACGTCTCCAAACTCAGTAGGAATGATGCCTCTCCGGTAGTCCCGCGAGTGCTCGGACCAAACGATGTGCACTTCGTCGTTACCCAAGTGTCTTAACTGTATGGAGAGAGAGAATACATAAAAGATGTCATTTAGATTATGCTTTTGTCCAAACAGATTTAAAGTATACTTATTAAAGATATGGTTCCTCTATAGTAACTTAATGCTGAATGGTGATACCTCACTTTCATTGTGGGGTTCACATGCATAATACACTTGTATGCATTGTTTACTCCGTAACAATACAAGAAGCCTTGAGTTTGTATGCTGGTCATATTTTATGACCGTCATGTTCTCCAAAACAAAAGCAAAAATTGAACTGGTTTGAATTGAATCTCGACTGCATGTAGCCGTGGTACAGTGCTATCCACTCCAGCGTTATTAACCTTGCGCTGTGACAGTTGAGTGAACGGACACTCGGTCCGTCTCTCCTCCTCTCATCTATCTTCCACCGATCACTCCATCTTCCCGGGACCCACTCAATCACTGCCAAGGCCATGGGCACAGCGACCCGTCAACTGTCCCGGGCGACGGCCGCAACCTTTATGCAACTAATGACAAACTCTGTCCTTTGGACTCAGCGATGGACATTGTTTATTTCTTTAACTGCAGAGTTCTACTTTGCAGTTACAGCTCAAGCTATTTAAAACAGCAAGGATCATGGGAACGTGAAGCTGAGCAGGTCCAAAATGAATACTCTCCAACCTTCAAATGTATATAGCAGTGACTAGTTTTTATGTGATGCTACAAAAAAATAAAAGCAGCAAAATAATTGCCATAAGGTAATATAACATAATAACTTAATAATAATATATAAATATATAATAATAAGTAGATAAAAGTAAAAAAAATAAAAATAAAACATTTAAAAAAGATAAACTATTTAACATTATGATAATATATTTAATTAATACAAATATTTAATAACATATGCACTGATTTATTTTGATGAACTACAAACAAAATTTATGGCCACTGAATTTTCTCAAATCACTTGCAATTGGCAAGTGAAAATGTTTTTATATAATAAATTCTCTGAATTTAGTCGCAATTGTGTGCCAGAAAGACAATAAATATATAATATAAAAAACTAAATATATTTAAAAAATATATATATATTTATTAACTTCACCGATTTTTAAATTTTATAATGAAATATTATATTAAAATAATTATAATTAAATAATATTTAATAAATATATTTTAGAATAATACATTGATTATCATTTTCATGGACAATAACGGCTGACAAATGTTCTCAATTCCCTGGCAATTGGCAAGTATAGACATTTTTTTTAATCCTTCAGAGAGCATGTTAGACAATAAACATTGCATAAAACAGCAGCTGTAAGAAGAAAAAAAAAAAAAGCAGAAAAATAAATGTGTGTACGCTGTGGCACCAGCGGCTGCACTGCTGACACACTTTAGTGTCTAGTTAACATGGTTTAGGAGTTGCTATCGGAAGATCGTGCTCTGGATAGCCTCTCCAGCAGCCCTTGCAAATCCAATTTGCCTCTGAGAAGTCATGATAGGCAATGCAGCACAGGGACAGACCCAATCTAATTTGGGTGGAATATAGCCGTGTGTGGCATGGAGGTCCCCTCAGCTCCCCTGCAGGGCAGGGACAGCAGTCCAAAAAAAAACCTTCACCGGCCCAACCGCCCCACACGTCACTTCACCTCATGCCTCGTGCTCAAATTACAGCCATGAATTACATCCAGCCTTCAGCTGCACTGCCGCAGACCAGGGACTGCCATTTCGTTCCAGGGTGTCCGTGTGACAAAATGATTGGAGTTTTATTGGATGATAAGGTGGTCTGGACTGAGAGATTTCTTTCATCTCTCAGCCATCTTTGTTTAATCATGTAATATCATTCTGAGAAATGCCACATTCGATTGGCGGCCCTTAGTGCAGATCGTGGCAACATTCTGGTAGAAATTCAAACGGCCCATCCTCATTGTGATAAGAAGATATAGATCTGCATTAAATTTATTATTGCAAGATGTGCTCAGTCACTTCAATGACACAAAAACAGAGAGAAAAGAAATGTTTGAATTATAGAAGAAAAGTGATCTGGCTTACCGCAGTTATGGTAATGAATGCATAAATCCTTGATTTTACGGTGTTAAAAAGATGCATGTTTTGTACAGTTCTGCATTTTAATTTCCTCCTAAAACCCCCATGTACTGTATATGTGTCATATTTTAGATGACTTTAACTCTAACAATTTTTGCTACTGTACTTTATATCTACTGTTCAGAGGTTTAGGGTCAGTAAAAAAAAAAAAAAAAAAAAAGTATACTTTACAAAAGTCTTTCTAATCTACCTAATTTCATGTTTAATTTAATTTCAATTTCATGTTTAATTTAATGTGAAAAATAAACATAAAATATATTAGAAATAATACAATTATATATAAATAACTGAACTAATAAATAAATTATTAACAAGTATAATTTACTTTTAGAAAGTAAATGAATAAAATAATTTTATAAAATTATAAAACTGATCATTATGACTGAATATAATTAATATAATGTTACACTTTACATCACATTGCGGTGTGAACTACAGAAAGTGTGCATTTTAAATAGTTCTTAAATAGTTTTAAAAATAATACAATTGGCCATAAATGATTAATAATAATAATAATGGTAAATACATTAAAAATATTGAATAAATAAAAATAAATAAACGGTAATAAAAATAATACAATTAAATAAATAAATGTATGCACAAATATTAAGTACAACACTGAAATAATGTTTTTTGTCAAATGTAATTTGCTTTAATTACAACTTCGAAAAATTGTTTTACATTTAACTTATAATTTAAGTGCGCACAGGTTTTTTTTTCTTTACTACAAAATTGTATACATGAACTTCATCTGATAGATTAAAAACAACTTTTCAGAAACAGTTTAAGCTTAACAATCAAAAAAGCAGCCTCTGATTGGAAAAATGTGCTAAATAACTGGAAAAAGCATGTTTTTAGCCCAATTATCAGCTAAATGTTATTCCTGCTTACATAACAGCCTATAAACACTTGCTCCGGCAACACCTCCCCAACCAACAATCCTGGAAAACATGCCAAAACCAGCCCCAGCTTTCCCGAAGGAGCCCGAATCTCCACAACGCACATAAACAATGGTAGTTTTGTGCAAGCTATGTGATCCGAAAAGAGACAAATGCTGTGTTAACTTACAAACGATGTGAAAAATCTGACTAATATTGGTGCATTCTAATGCATTTCTTACATTTAGTTTGGTGTATGCCAGCACAGAAGCTGCAGTGTTGAACAGACACGTGCCCACAGGCAGCACGAGGAACACACTGTACTGTATATCCCAGCTGCTGTGAACTCAATGACCCACGCACTAATGACGAGAATCACACCATTGGACGGGTTTGTGTTACTGTGTAATAATTATAACAAGTAACAAAGATAACTTGTGGACTTTAATTACAATATACTGATTTGCTGTATAAAACCACTTTGTCTATTCAATGATTTTCGTGCCACAATAATGTATTTGAATTAGCTTCATTTTAAGCTTTTCTTAGTAAATATTGATATATAGACAATTAATTTTGATTAAAGCGATTATTCAGCATATTATTTAATTGATTAAAGTGTTTAATCGATTAACAGCGCTACATTTGAATAAATTAAAGATGGCAGCTTATTTAACTCAAGGAAATGCATCCTGAGATTAATATTAATACCACATAAACATAATATTACAACTTATATATGTACAAAATGATGCAGTTATTGCATGCTATAGTCAG
The DNA here is from genome assembly GCF_001515645.1 of Sinocyclocheilus grahami. Taxonomy (NCBI): domain Eukaryota; kingdom Metazoa; phylum Chordata; class Actinopteri; order Cypriniformes; family Cyprinidae; genus Sinocyclocheilus; species Sinocyclocheilus grahami. The sequence continues at coordinate 1,535,411 of NW_015505307.1, read as the reverse complement.
AATGTGTGATCCTGTTGTGGATGCGCTCTTCCCATAACAACGCGCTGAAACATGGCAACTAAACCCAAAGAATTCACAACGTTTTATTATAATAATGTTCTCATTAGAATGTTATATACACGACATTCCCAATCATAGTTATTAATGTTGTGCACTGCTGTTTGAGTTTATCACTGGTAAACTGAAGCGCTCTTTTAACTTAACCAAACGCATTCTATATGAGATAAATCAGATATACATCAAATAAACACAATATTACAATGTACAATTGCACAAAAGGCTGCAAACGAACAGCGCGCATCTGAAGTGTCTCTGAAGGAAATAATGCATTATTTATCGGCTTTAAGATATCAGCCAAATTTTCTTATCTGGCCGATACCGATAACAGAAAAAATGAGCCGATATGGGCCGATACCGATATGGTGGCCGATATATCGTGCATCCCTACTTATAATTTAAGTGCGCACAGGTTTTTTTTTCTTTACTACAAAATTGTATACATGAACTTCATCTGATAGATTAAAAACAACTTTTCAGAAACAGTTTAAGCTTAACAATCAAAAAAAGCAGCCTCTGATTGGAAAAATGTGCTAAATAACTGGAAAAAGCATGTTTTTAGCCCAATTATCAGCTAAATGTTATTCCTGCTTACATAACAGCCTATAAACACTTGCTCCGGCAACACCTCCCCAACCAACAATCCTGGAAAACATGCCAAAACCAGCCCCAGCTTTCCCGAAGGAGCCCGAATCTCCACAACGCACATAAACAATGGTAGTTTTGTGAAAGCTATGTGATCCGAAAAGAGACAAATGCTGTGTTAACTTACAAACGATGTGAAAAATCTGACTAATATTGGTGCATTCTAATGCATTTCTTACATTTAGTTTGGTGTATGCCAGCACAGAAGCTGCAGTGTTGAACAGACACGTGCCCACAGGCAGCACGTGGAACACACTGTACTGTATATCTCAGCTGCTGTGAACTCAATGACCCACGCACTAATGACGAGAATCACACCATTAGACGGGTTTGTGTTACTGTGTAATAAGTATAACAAGTAACAAAGATAACTTGTGGACTTTAATTACAATATACTGATTTGCTGTATAAAACCACTTTGTCTATTCAATGATTTTCGTGCCACAATAATGTATTTGAATTAGCTTCATTTTAAGCTTTTCTTAGTAAATATTGATATATAGACAATTAATTTTGATTAAAGCGATTATTCAGCATATTATTTAATTGATTAAAGTGTTTAATCGATTGACAGCCCTACATTTGAATAAATTAAAGAGAGATAGCTATGATTCAAATATAACTGATTCAGCAAAATTGTTATCTTACAATACAAATAACAAACCTAGCAAATACATGTGGTATTAAAAATAATACATTTAAATGTAAATAAATTGCATTTACATAATGAAATTAAATAACAACAATAAATTAAATACAATAAATAAATAAAATAAAAACATTAAACAGCACTAAACAAATGAAATATTAAATAAGTAAATTAAAATGTATGAAATATTATAAAACATTATAAATAAAATATTTAAAATAAAAAGTATCAAGAATAATAACATCACATAAAATACAATAAAGAAATAAAATAATAAAGATAATACAATTACAAATAAATACATAAATAAAATAATTATATAAAATTACAAAACATCACTACACATTACATATAAATTACATTATTGTAGTGTGAATTACTGAAAGTGTGAATTAAAAAAAAGCTATTAAATAGTATGTAAAAATACTACAAATGAAAGTATTGAAAATAACACTCAAAATAAATACACAAACAAATATAAACAATAGTACAAATTAAAGTTAAAAATGAATAAAATAAAATATATACAATTCTAAAACATTATCATTGACAAGAAAGAATATAATTTGCATACTCTTACTTATAACGTGTATTTTTCATTCTCGAGGTGTGAATTACTGAAAATGTGCATTTTTTAATTTAAAAAAGGAGAAGCAATATCATTACAGCTATATTTAAAATTTGGATTCAGCGCATTTGTGATCCTCTGATGTGAGTAACGTACCCAGCACTACACACAGTATATGCACTATATAGCAACTGAGACGCATGCAGGCTGGCAGGCAAAGAACAAAATGTTCTGAACGTGAGACCAAAGACACCTCAGTGTCTCACAGGCTGCTGAACAGGGGCGTATGGGGTTAGGGAGGGCGGACGGGGGGGCTTCTGTGCCCAGCTGAAATAATCGCCTTGTCCTAGTCTAAAAGTCTAAGAGAACGGAAAGAACTCGGGGTGTCAATAAGCAAAAATACCCCCTTTTACCCCCCTAAAACACAAGCCAGACTTGCGGCTCACTCCCAGCCTGCTTGCTTTGACGGATGGCTGCTTCCATTCAGGTCGTCTGGGAGAAGAAGGAGGGTTTGGGCCCTGGTGTGTTGCATAACTTCTCTATATGCTCGCTGAAAGGAGTACACGTGCATGCACACGACCCTAAACCGATCTGATGCCAAATAAGTCGTCATCATTGTTATATATACATCATTGAGTCATTGTTTATGAATGTTCTCGCCTCGGGACACCAATCCAGTGGGTTTTGATTAAAATTGTGCTATAAAACGGCTTCTAAAAGGCATTTAATTTCCTCTGGCCTTTTGAGTTGAATCTCATCCGATGAAAAATCCATAAAAGAATGCAATAATCTGATGTAACATGAAGCACCTGGTTAGGAGTACGTCGTGTATTAAACTCTGATGTTATTGCCTCTGGCTGAGTGCATTCTGCTGCTAAAACGGTGTCGGATCTTGTTAATCAGATCAGTCATGGAGCTCAGGGTGTGGCGTCAGAAAAGCAAACAGGCCTGCGAGTTGTGTGATGGGTAGGGCACAGTAGTCTCGCAGGGTACATGCAGCCCCTGAGGCCAAATACGCGGGTTTGATTAGAGAAATACAAAGCAGCAGGACAGATGAGAAATTCATGAATAAGCAAACTCAAGATCGGCTTAGCTTGGATTAAAATCAATTTGGTACCTTAGAGTACTTCAACACATAAGTAAATTTACCTAACTATCACTTACATACTGTAAAGGCTGCCGATTCGATTTTTACAAAGCTCATCGGTCTGAAAAGCGAGGTGTGCTCTGATTGGCCAGCTACCCAGTGCGTTGTGATTGGCTGAATACTTCAAGCTTGTGACGGAAATGTTACGCCCTTTACTATATTGTGATGCTGTGTCCCAGAGCAACGAGACAAAAACAATAAAACCCATATAGGCATTTGTTGCATCCAGTGGGGACATAATTATGGATTATAATGATTTATACTGTCTTTTTACGCGTTGTGTTGCATCGCGCTGCGTAAACATAAAACCATGTCTGCATTTGTGATCGGAGAAATGACAAACTACAAGCGCTACTCTACACTGCTCAAAACGCGCGTTTGAATCATCAGTGGCTAATTCTTGAAATATGAAAACATACTTACAGTCTGTGAGTCAGAACAGCCAGCATTGTAGTCTACTCTCTCAGGATCAGGAAACGGTCCTCCATAAAATGCGCTGCACACATCTGAATATTTGGGTTGAACTGTTCTGGAACAGTGTTGTAAATACAACTTAACCACTGATTTCTAGTCGTGTCCTCTTTTGGAAAACCAAACAAAGTAGTTTCGCTTTCGCAACGAAACACACAGCGTCTCCACAGCATGGTGGCAGTGGCAACAACAATACTACAGCAAGAATAAAAGTTACGCCTTCTTTCTTTGCGTGACCATTTGGGCGGAGTTATGCAAATCTTCCCACATAGTGACGTAGACATGTGGGGGCATGTTAGAACGAGCCGTTTTAGGTAGGCGTGGTTGACTCTTAACTTTTATAAAGAATATCTCTTTGGATTTGAGACTTTAGTCTTTGCAACTTTACAGATCTTCTTTATGCACCAAGAGCTTGTAACACTCCAAAGAGAAAGGAAAAATTTTAATCGCATCATTATGACCCCTTTAAAACATTTTTAACAACCCAACAGGTCTTGTTTTGGTGCATTATGGGATTTAAACTGCACTCTTTTGCTCTTGAATATTTTTATCTGAGGTGAACAAAAACGGTGAATGCAACATCTAAAACGACACCAAAAAACTGCAACCCACCTGAAAAAGTTACGTGCTTGCTTCGGCCAATCGGGTTGGCTTACCCCACACATGTGACTTGGTCCATTCTAACCTCCAACTGAGACGCGTCAGGTCGGTCCTGCGGGTTGACCGCCAACATGTCCTGCAGAAGCAGCTTGATGCCTTCAGACATGATGCTCCGGGTCTTCTGTGGGATGTTCAGGACCATCTTCGGGTTCTCCAGCAAGGCCTCGCCCACCGGAATGATCTCGGTCCCCTGGCGAACATATGTGCCGAGGAGCTCTCGCTTGGACTCGGCGTCGATGAACGTGATCCGTTCGATCATGGCCCAAATGATGATACCGAGTGCAAAAATGTCCGCCTTGGCGGTGTAGTGGCCCTCCCACACCTCCGGCGCCATGTAGAAGTCAGAGCCGCATGCTGACGACAACCAGAATTTGTTAATGTTCACCATGTTTTTGTTAACCTGGTTGTCTCCTTCGCTCTCCATGCAGCTGAGCCCCGCGCAAACCTTGCTGAGGCCGAAGTCGGAGACCTTGATCACCGGACTGCCGGATTTCTGTGAGATGAGAATGTTGTCTGGTTTGAGGTCTCGGTGGACGATGTTGTTCTTATGGAGGAAGGCCACAGCGCTGGTCATCTGCTTCATGAAAATACGGTTGGTCCGCGGGTCAGGCCGCCGGGAGAGGATATACTGGTTGAGGTCGCCGCCGTCGCAGAACTCCATAACAAACCAAAGATAGCACGGTTCCTCTGGGTAGCCCAAGATACGCTCACCTGGAAAGATAGTAGAATGCGGTTAGCATGCATTTTTGAAAGAAGACTCTTGTGCTAACCAAGGCTGCATTTATTTACTTAAAAATACAGCAAAATCAGTAATATTGTGAAATATTATTAAAATTTTAAATCACTGTTTTCTTATTTGAATATATTGTAAAATGTAATTTATTTCTGTGATGCAAAGATGAATTTTCAGCATCATTACTCCAGTCTTCAGTGTCACGTGATCATTCTAATATGCTGATCTGCTGCTCAAGAAACATTTCTGATCATTATCAGTCAAATTATGTATTATTATGTCAGTCAGAATGGAAAGCAGTTTCAGAGTTGGAGCAAAGATTACAAAGACAATGTTTTCTTTGTAATAACATACGCTGATTAATCATTTAAAAGAAGATCGAACTAGCATTTGAGGTAACTGTAAACCACTGTAGGCAAGCCAAAGCAGCTCCATAATCTACTCATGTGCTTCACTGAGTTATTTGTGCCGAGTCAGGAGAAATGGCTCTTTATTGAACGTCGCTGGTCTCTAACTGATAAGCCGCTGTTTCGGTCTCTTTTCATGGTTGTGTTTGATTAAAGCCAGTCCTGTTCAAACTACAGCGGCTTTACTCTTCATATTCCAAGCCTTAGAACTAAAGTGTTGGTTTAGCTGACTCAGACAGGCTAGCAAAATACCAATCAGACTTTAGCGGAGCAGATTTCCACTGAGCAGCACGTTTGGAGGCCATCCAAAGAACACTGTATGAGCTTAAGCGCTAATCTGCCAGCATTCTGTGATAAATAACACAGCTTAACTTCAGGAAACAAGGGTTGGGAAATGCATGGAGAACAGGTGGACTGTGACCATACAAATGCTGTAAGAACTGCTAAACACTTGGGAATGACTGTCTCCCATAATCCTAAAATAACAAACGTAGGTCATGAAGCTGTATCTCCCAAACTGAGATTATTAAACATCACGACATTTGCAGCCATTTACATTTGAAACAAAAATGACAAATCCACTGGAAAAATTGCAATTGACAAAAAGCCCCAGAGAACTGCAGGGTTTGTAAGTTGGAGAAAGCTAAATGAATGAATGAATGAATGACTAATAAACAAATACAAGCAATCAAAATAAAACAATTAAGAATTATTAAATACTTGGATCTGTTTGTTCTGTAATAAATATAAAATCTTAAAAATAAAATCTTTAAAATAATTCAACACTTAATGTTAAAACTATATTCACGGTTCCCATGACCATTGAAATATTGGGGAATTTTAACAATGTAAAAATTTCCAGGACTCGAAAAATCATGGAAAAACACAGAATTTTTTTTTTAAGTTATGCACCACTCTAAAACATTTAATGAGCTAAAAATTGGTTTTTGTGATTGCATTTGCAATGACTTAATTATTATTATTTGTTTTCAAAATAAAAATTAAAAATGAATCTTTATCCGGTACCGTGAACATCTGAATGTGTAAAATTATTGAAATATTAACTTAAAATTTCAGGAGTTACTTTAAGTAAATATTTAAGTTTGGGAATCCCTTGGTGCGAGCCGTAAATGTGTAAATGTCCTGTAATAAATATATTTTTTTAAAACTTGGAGAGTCAATGCACCACCCTAAAACATTTAATGAGGCAGAAATTGTTCCTTTTTTTGGTGATTGCAATGATTTAAAAATTAATCTTTATCCTGTAGATGTGTGCAAAAGTACATCAACTCTGACAGTATATTAATAAATCTACTAGAATAATAATGGAAAAGTGACTAAAATTGTGAAAATTGCACACAGTGATCTAGAATAAATATTTTAGGTGAAAGGGATCTGGCTGAAAAAAAATTTTTTTTGGGGGGGGGGGGATTCTTGTTATAAATTAAGCTCCGTAAATGTGTTTATTAGCCAAACTGAACTACTGATCACACAAACACAAAAATCTGGCCTAGTCAGACAACCATATGTCAATAATTCCCAAACACATAAAAAAATATATTTGTAGAAGTTGACTCAAAATGCATCAGCAAAATGATTTAAATTGAAATCATTTCTAAACAAGCCTGTAATGTGAGGATTATTTCCATTGTGGACGAGGCCACTAAATGGTGACACTTACATAACAGCAGTCAGCACAAAATAGATCCTGCTACTGCTGAGCACAACCACAAATACAGCCCTCACACGTCACCACACGCCATTTCAAAAATTATAAACATATTCAAAAAGCCCATTCAAATGCATTTTAGATTGAGTACAGCATGTCAGAGTGCAGGATGTTTAAATAATTAATGTCAAAAATATATTCAGGGTTCACATGTGCATGCAAATATCAGGACACATGTGGATTTCCAGGCCTTTAAAAGCAATACAACTAATGAAAATGTCTAAATGTCTAAAACACCCAATGAGCTAAAACTGCAAATGTCTGCATTAGTACTTGTATTCTGCTCAATGACAGTACAGTTTAATCTAATCTGATTTTTACAACAGGCCTACAAATGACATGAAAATGAAAGTTTTCTACTAGAAAGCCATTGGAAAAAGTGACTCGTGCTTTGAAAATTGCATACAATCATCAAAGTAGATCAGCAGAGGTGAACACCTAAACTGGCCTATATGGGAGTGAAGGGGTTAATGCATGATGGGTGCTGGAACATGATGTTCCCTCACGCACAGACTGCCTTCTCTTCCTACTTGGTGCACGTTTAATGACATGCATTTAAGATGCACAATACTACACATGCAGTGTGGAATGTCACATGTTTACAAAGTTGCATTGCTTGTATGCATCTCAGAATGCATACGTAGGCTACAACAACACAAAACAATCCACTCAGAGGAAAGTAAATCAGATATCAACCAGTATCAGTCACATTATGAAGTATGCATTCAGTGCAAATGCTTTCAAAACAGCTCCAGCACGTGCTGTCAGCCATGTGGTTGTTCAATTAATATGGTACATTACATTGCTATATATAACTACTATATATATATATATATATATATATATTTATCCTCCTGAGACTAAGCTATGGAGTTTTTGCCTCTGTAGTGGACATTATATTTTAGTGCATTTCTCTGAGACCTCACATGTCAGTTTTAAGTCTGGGTGTCCTGTACAGAGCGCATTCAGGGCTTTCCAGAGATACCAAATGATTGGATGTTTCACCATCACCACTCCCTCTCCTTGGTTTTTAAAAATGGCTGACATCAATTTAGTGATACAATTGTACATCCTTATGGAAATAGGATAATATTTTGTAATTATAATTGAAATCTGATTCATTTTCAAATTGTTTGTCATAAATCAACATCTCAGGAAAATGTTATGGGGTTTCAAATCAAAATATGACTTCCTGTTATGAAACAGGACATCATTTCATACATGTCCACTGTAGAGGACACCAGGACTAAAAGCATGTTTATTATACATTTTGGGAGACAAAAGAATTGAATAGGAAAACATATAAAAGATATTATTATGAAAATCTGGTCAATTACTACTCCCATCATTACACTTCTTTTTTCAACATGCTGTCCCAACAGCACTTTAATATGCAAATTAGATACAGTGTATAGATAACATTGTGCTTAATGGGAAAACCAGTTTATGGAATTTTTACACACATATCGCATAAAGCAAAATGGTATATCAAATAGTTTTGTTATATATTTTATCACATAGTTGAGAACCATCCTTAAACAAAGTTAGTTATAAAAAAATCCTGAAACCTAAAAATTGATTGGCGATTTAAAAAAAATGCCCATTGTTTTTGCCTTTTCATGTCTACTCTTGTCATTTTATTTTTTTAGAAAAACTGAGTCCTGGTGTCCTCTACAGAGGACATAGCATAACTTATGAATAAAATATAATTTTTAAAAATTGTATTTTACCATTTTTTTTCTTATGCTCTAAACAATGTAATGACATGAAAAAATACTAAATTCACAAAGCTTTTTATTTCTGGTTCTCAGGAGGTTAATAAAACATCATTTATTCGCACAGTGTTTATTTATTTAAATATACCTATACAAAATTTAATAATATTCAAGTTTCCCCCCCAAAAATTAATGCACTTCGTAAAGAAATTAATCGTTCCATCATGCACAAGACGACAAAATAAAAATCTGACAATAATTTGAACCTGATGTTTTTATTTATAGAATTGTAAATTTTTTTAATAAGGGCAGCGGGTATGATTGTAAACGGGCTGACATCTGGATAAAATAAAATATAATGTCCGATAAAGTCTATAATATAAAAATGGGGGTTACATATGCAATTCTTGTTTTTATTTATTAAATATAATAAAAGTTACTATATGTTGTTTATGTGTTAAGAACAATAGCTGTAATACTACGTGGTAAAAGCCATAATTATATATTTTTTATATTTTAAATATCAAATAAATTTTTTATATTTCCTCCATAGCCATAATTTTTTTTAAGCCATAATTATATTCAATTAAGGAATGATGGGGGTAGTCTTAATTGTTTTAAATTAGTTGAATTTGATGTTTGTGTTGTTAATGTGTGATGTGTTTTTAAGAAGGCTATTAATGTGGATGTATTCATGTCACCAGCGTCAAAGACAAATTTCCGTTCTGTGACAAACAGAATGTAATGTAACTAATATGTTGTTTATGTTTATTGTTGATTCGAAAAAAAAATTGCAAGCTAGGAAGTACAATAGAATAAACAAAATACATTAATAATAATTATAAATACAATTATATAAATAAAGTTAAATAAAAACATTCAAATGATTACAATTAGTAACACATTTTACAGGCATCGTATTTTTCAATAATCGTTTTTTTTAATGAGTTTGGGAACTTCTGTCTTTAAAATAAAAAAACTAAAACAAAGGCTTATTTCCCCTATATTTACATTTCTGTACACTAAATGTAGCTAAGAGAAGTAGCATGCGTCCATGTGTGTCCACGTTTCTTTGTGCCAGTATATGTTGCTTTGTTTTCTTTGTTTTTGTTACACTCGTTTCATCACAATATGTGTTTGTTCATACACTGATTTATTATAATATATACTACTTAACATGTTTACATGTAATCTGGATTACACCTAATCAGATTAAAAAAAAATAGTACTTGTAAAATAAAAATACACTTTAAAATACTTGTAATCAGACTACAGTTACTTTTTTTATTGATTACATGATTACATATTATTCACACAATAGGAATAAATTATTCATAATTGATTTATTCTCCCTAATTCCTCTTTTTCATCATTTAAATATTTTTTTCTCAACTAGCCTGCCGCTTATATACATTCAGAAAGTCTTCCAGGTTTGTGGACATTCACACAAAGACCGGTCACAGGTCATGTGGCTATAATTACACAGAAAACTGAGAGGCCACACAACATCTGACCACTGGATTTACAAAAATCATTTCAGTTTTAAGAAATGTTTTCTCAACATTTCTGCATTGCATCAACTACTGATGAACACATTCATTACTTTTATTTGAATGATCACACATTCAAATGCACAAATTCAGGTTATGTCTTATTTACATATAATGCAGGGATTCCCAATTTTTTTTCTCTCGGCCGAATCTCGTTCACCTAATATATTCATTAGAAGTTCCCCTGAGATGTTAAGGTAATAAGTTAAGTATCACACTTGCATGTTCACGGTTATCTGATGTTGGCTAAAGGTCACATGACACGCAGGTAAACAAATCATTTTTTTAGTAAGTGTTTTATTTTGATTAAAAAAAATATTTATTTTAATTTTACATTTTTATGATTTAATTATTAGCTTCTCTAATTAACCCCTTAACTGTCACCCCCCATATTTTAAAATAGGCATGCAGGTGCACTATCCAAACTTAAATTTTTGTAATTTATGAACACTTTGGAATACTTCTTAAGTATCACACTTGCATGTTCACGGTTATCTGATGTTGGCTAAACGTCACATGACACGCAGGTAAACAAATCATTTTTTTAGTAAGTGTTTTATTTTGATTAAAAAAAATATTTATTTTAATTTTACATTTTTATGATTTAATTATTAGCTTCTCTAATTAACCCCTTAACTATCACCCCCCATATTTTAAAATAGGCATGCAGGTGCACTATCCAAACTTTTTTGTAATTTATGAACACTTTGGAATACTTCTTTTAAAGAAGAAAATCAGCAGATTATCGCAAAAGTGGAATTTTTTAAAAGATTTAAAATATCAAAAAGTTAAGGTATTTAAATTTACTGTAAAGAAAATGCACTATATTAATTTTATTGTATTTTATATATAATAAATATTTTACATAACAGGCTTTACTCTAAAATTTGTATAAAATTAAAGCCTTATGTCTAAATAAGTTATGTTCCAAATTTGAAGTTGATATGAAAAAATGTAGGTTCCTGTGAGATTTTATTTAGGGCGTTATACCACAAACAGCCACCGGGTGCCATCTAAACTCTATTACATTTTTTTATGCATTTTTCTGTCACAAATGTCTAGATTTCTCTGTCAATATTACTTCTGAATATGGAATCCTGAGACTCGGACCTTTCCAATGATATGTTTTTTTGTCAAGATTATAAAAAGTTTTGATTGTAAAAGAGCATAATGCATTTTGTAATATGACACTTGACACCGCCCACTAAGGGGGAGGAGACCGCCAAAATATTTTAAAGTACCATTTCCATGGTAACACAATGTCCGATTTCAAAATGGTTTTCACAGGATGAATCTTGGGCTTCGAAGCTTTCAAATTATATATGATTTATGATGATTACTAAAAGATTTGATAGAGAAAAAGGACAACAACAAAAAAAGAGTGCCAAGCGTCCCACAGGTGGTACGGTGACTGAATCAGGGCTTGTAGTTCCAAAACTACAAGCCCCAGTTTTGGAAACCTTGATGTAACGCAATGTTTAGTGCACTATGTTAATAACAAGATGTAATATATTTTCTCTTTCTTTGCATTTTATATCAATATCGTACAAGATTATCCTATTTAAATTAATGCCATAAGTGAGTTAGGTCAAAAGTAATCTAAAAGTAGTCTGATTATATTACCTGAAATGTGTAATGCAATGGATTACGTTACATTTTTTGTCATGTAATTTGGAATCAGTAACGAATAACAATTTTCAAGTACTCTACCCAGATCTGTATATAGGCTATATATATATATTCTGTTACAACAGGCCATTTTTTGATGTTCTTTTAATGTTCTTGTAAATTAAATGTAAATTAATTGCTTAATATTTAATGTTCGCAGATATAGATGTTAATTGTCTTCTGCATATCAGTTAAATATTTTTTCTCAGTTTTTTAGTTTTTTTTGGAAAGTCGTCATATGTACAGGTGCATCTCAATAAATTAGAATGTCATGGAAAAGTTCATTTATTTCAGTAATTCAACTCAAGTTGTGAAACTTGTGTATTAAATAAATTCAATGCACACAGACTGAAGTAGTTTAAGTCTTTGGTTCTTTTAATTGTGATGATTTTGGCTCACGTTTAACAAAAACCCACCAATTCACAAATTAGAATACTTCATAAGACCAATAAAAAAAACATTTTTAGTGAATTGTTGGCCTTCTGGAAAGTATGTTCATTTACTGTACATGTACTCAATACTTGGTAGGGGCTCCTTTTGCTTTAATTACTGCCTCAATTCGGCGTGGCATGGAGGTGATCAGTTTGTGGCACTGCTGAGGTGGTATGGAAGCCCAGGTTTCTTTGACAGTGGCCTTCAGCTCATCTGCATTTTTTGGTCTCTTGTTTCTCATTTTCCTCTTGACAATACCCCATAGATTCTCTATGGGGTTCAGGTCTGGTGAGTTTGCTGGCCAGTCAAGCACACCAACACCATGGTCATTTAACCAACTTTTGGTGCTTTTGGCAGTGTGGGCAGGTGCCAAATCCTGCTGGAAAATGAAATCAGCATATTCAAAAAGCTGGTCAGCATAAGGAAGCATGAAGTGCTCCAAAATTTCTTGGTAAACGGGTGCAGTGACGTTGGTTTTCAAAAAACACAATGGTCCAACACCAGCAGATGACATTGCACCCCAAATCATCACAGACTGTGGAAACTTAACACTGGACTTCAAGCAACTTGGGCTATGAGCTTCTCCACCCTTCCTCCAGACTCTAGGACCTTGGTTTCCAAATGAAATACAAAACTTGCTCTGACGTTGTCTGTGGTTCAGGAGTGGCTTAACAAGAGGAATACGACAACTGTAGCCCAATTCCTTGACACGTCTGTGTGTGGTGACTCTTGATGCCTTGACCCCTGCCTCAGTCCATTCCTTGTGAAGTTCACTCAAATTCTTGAATCGCTTTTGCTTGACAATCCTCATAAGGCATAAGGCATAAGGTTCTCTCGGTTGGTTGTGCATCACACTTTTTCCTTCCACTCAACTTTGTTAACATGCTTGGATACCGCACTCTGTGAACAGCCAGCTTCTTTGGCAATGAATGTTTGTGGCTCCTTGTGAAGGGTGTCAATGATTGTCTTGTGGACAACTGTCAGATCAGCAGTCTTCCCCATGCTTGTGTAGCCTAGTGAACCAAACTGAGAGGCCATTTTGAAGGCTCAGGAAACCTTTGCAGGTGTTTTGAGTTGATTAGCTGATTGGCATGTCACCATATTCTAATTTGTTGAGATAGTGAATTGGTGGGTTTTTGTTAAATGTGAGCCAAAATCATCACAATTAAAAGAACCAAAGACTTAAACTACTTCAGTCTGTGTGCACTGAATTTATTTAATACACAAGTTTCACAATTTGAGTTGAATTACTGAAATAAATGACCTTTTCCACGACATTCTAATTTATTGAGATGCACCTGTATATGATTCTAAATCTGATGCGATTTATGTTGTTCATGTTGTTATTATTTCTAAAAAGCATTTTCATTTGATTTTCACATTTATTTTACTTTCTAATTTTATTTTAAATGTATTTATTTATTTCCAAAAGCATTAATAAAAATCTTAATACAATTGCAATTTTTGTCAGTGGATTTTTTATTGTTATTATTTTATTTAGTCTCAAATGTAAATGGCAGCACATTTTATGATGTTTCTCATTCTGTCAAAGTTTGGTAATTGGTGCAAGGGTTGCTAAAAGGTGTCCTTTGAACAAATATATAGATTAGACTCAACCAGTGATTAGTTTAAGAATGACTGAAATATGATTTTAGACATCAATAGCTTCTGCAAAGAAAAGAGTCTCTTTTCTCTGTAATTTAGTGTGAAAGTCAAATAGCACCATTATTTAGGTAAAATCGTAACTCTATGTGAGACAAAAGAATTAAATCAATTCCAATGATTTCTCAAAAGCTGGAGAATGGGTACAAAGCCTTCAGAAAGAATATAATGTCTTCTTACATGTAATTGAATTCAGATTGAACTCTTGAGTCAAGCTGAAGAGTTTCCAGCGTTAATTGCTGCCCACTCAACGCCAGAGTTTCAGGCTAAAATGCCTCTTTGAGACGTGACAACAACAAGACGGCTGAAGATCAAATCACATCTGCACTGGTTTCACATCATTAAATTCTGCCTCTTCTCCTCACGTTTATAAATTATACTGAAACACTTCAGGCTTTTCAGCAATTTGATTACATTTCTCTGTGCCTCAGCAGCTAGTTAACCGAACATGATCAATGGCCACTGTCTGTATTTTAGGTCATTTTTCAAGAGAAACTGCAACTTTCTCTTGACCCTCTGTAGGCATAGCCTCTGTTCTTTCTTACTGTAGGTAGATTATTATTTTTTTTGCTTATAAGTTTCAGGGTCACAGTAATTTATGACTCACATGCCTCTCTTTCTCCTCTTTCACCGTCATTCTCTTACTTTTACACACAATGCATCATGTGGCCTCGTGTTGCCACGGCAACATGAAGGCCAGCATAAATGAAAAAGCATGCAAGCAGCTTCACAATAACATGCTTGTGTTCGTCTTTGAAAAGGTAAAAAGCAGATCTCATATATGAATTATCCACTGATATAATAATATTATCGACTGATTTATTAATAATTCATTAATTAACATACCAGATTTTTAAAAAATACAAATTTATACATGTGCGTGTGTGTGTATCAAAATGCATTTACCTTATGTTTCTTTCTTTATATATATATGTGTGTGTGTGTGTGGTAAAGATATTTACAATTTTTAAAAATATACCGGAAAGACTAAATATGGTGCAGAAACAATTTTCACTCAGAAATTCATTATTGTAAATGAATGATTCATTTATTTTATTATATAAAAATGAAATTTAATATAACATTTTAAATATTACATTTTTGAAATTTTAATTGTTGGAAATTTTGAAGTACAAAAACTTATAAAAAATATACTCCAATAATTTTTGTTTTTATGTACAACTTTGAAAAATCAGTGTATATGATATATATTTTTATAAAGGCACCATGTACAAATTATGATTTTAGGAATTATTAGAAAATTATTTCTTTTTAGCTGTACTGTACAGTTTGATCAGCTAAACATTTGTATTATGTATTGAACAACCTTTTTATTTAGCAAAATGGGGGGAGGGGATACTAATTATTATTCACTGGTTACGTTTACAACCCACTCAGCTGGAGCTGGACAGACTCATGAATGTATGACGTAATCTACATGTTTGGGTATTGATTAATATAGCAGCTGAGCATCGTGTAGGGAAGGATGAGAGCGCTAAAGGTCTATCTGAGTAGACTTACTAATGGAAATCTCTTATGAGATGGCACGAGAAGAACCAAAGAGCAGAGATTTTCAAATGAACACATAAAGAGGCAGCTCTTCTTCGAGCTCTAGCTGATTCAAAAGAGAGAATAAAAAAGATAATCTTTTACCCTTTTTAAAAAACAGAATCCCTCTCTCGGTAACCATACACATTTGTCAATGCATTGAGATCATTATAAACACATGCTCAAATTGTGCTTTCACATCCAGTAAGTCATTTCTCATTAACCTGTGACACCTCACCTGCTACCACTAATTAGCCCAAATCACATTAATTATTGGGTTGCATGAACCCTATAAATAAATGAAACATTTGTACCAGCACTGATATTTTGCCAGAATCAGAATTTAAGCGAATATCATTTATTATCTTAATGAGCACTGTCTCTGTGCTGTGATGCGGTCGGAAACCAGATTACAAATTGTCCAGGTATCCATTTGAGTTTTGTTCAGCTGATTAAAGACTACCTTTTCAATAATCTTGCCTATAAAATGAAGATTTGAATAAAGGTTATTGTATATTAATTTGAGATTCTTTTCTTCTTTTTTTTGTATTAGGATTGTCTATTTGCACCCCTTATTTTTTTTTTATTATACAGACCTCTTTGTTGTAAACAGCACTAGAAATGGATAAAAAGAGAAAGAGGAGGGGGAACGTGTCCTAAAATACAAAAATACATTAGTCAGGAATGTAACAATCTACAATGACTGTGTGTATTCATAAAGTAATAATACATCTAACAAGCTAGGCTTCACGATAACTCAATCAATAAAACGCCAGATTAAATTCCAAGCTAATTTGAATAATCATATGATTATCTAACTGTGGGTGGGAGTGCCTCAGATTAACGGTGACCGGTGTCTGTCTGAACACAAAACTGCACTTTAAGAGTCTGACACGAACATGAGCGTCCACAGAGAGATGTGATGTGATGTGTAACTCGTGCACAAATACAAAATCTATTGAAAAGCACTATGCTACTGCTGACCATTTCACCCAGCAAAAGATACATGACGTCAGTATTTTATTTATTTTTTTTACATCACATGAGTGTCCAGAGCTTCACTTTCTAGTTGGAAAAAGCAATTATGGATGTGCAACTTTTTTTTGCAGACACAAAAAACATATTTTTCCCCACCGTAAAAACGTGTTATATGTCTACTTAGATGCTCTAGTTCTGAATTAAAATACACATTTGTGCAGGATCCTTCAATATGACACATAAAGTGTCCATAATGCCTGACAGATATCAGTGAAAACACATTTTGAGAGCGCATACCTGTCTCTGTGATGGCCCTAGGCGCTGCAAAAAAAAAAGATTCCGAGAAGCGACCTGCACTTTATTAGCCAATCAGAAATGCGGTTTGTGTTTTGGACATCATTGTGTGACATGCAGGGACCTGCACAAACATTTTGTGGGGCAGGGGCTCAAGTGGAAAAAAGGGCACTTCTCATATTTTTTTTTTTTTTTCTAAACAAACGTTAAATATATTAGGGGTGTGCAATATTGACCAAAAAATATATCTCAATATTATATCTCGATAATGATAATTAGATGATATTTTGCTGAGTGTGTTATTGTGCTGATATATTAAGGACTGCCGTGGACAGCTGACTCCTAAAGTTTTTGATATTCTTCATATTCTGTGTGGTGATCAGTTCACAGCAGTGATAGAAATTAATCTTTTCCAATAAGTTTAAATGGATTTTTACCTTTTATGGGCATTTTTACCTTTATAAAGCCATTTTTTTTCTAAAAGTGTGCATCGTCTTTTCAGTCAAATTCTTAAATTGAATCAGTCAACTAGAATAAGTCATGTGGGTTGTTACCAATCAAATTAAATCACAGAAGCTGCATTAGAAGGGGCATTTAGACGCATTTACACTGTTTAATGCAGGACATGAATGTGTTTAACCTGCAATTACAAATGCATTAATACTGTTTTGATATTTTAAACATAAAACGTTGAATTCATTTGATATTATTAAAAAAAGAAAAGAAAAGATACGTTAAATGTGAAATTAAAACTGTCAGTAGGTGGCAGCAAGTCTCTGTTAATAAGTGAGGCATTGCGATTGAACCGAATCATTTAAACGGTTGATTCATTCAGGAACAAAACAGCTTCATGTTGCTCAGAGATGCATATTGGAATTATATTTGTTGGCGAAATAGACCAAAAACAGTCAATATTGTGCCTAAAACGTAAGTGTCTTAATATTAAATTCTTGTTTATTGAACTGCTGTAAAAAAAAATCAATATCACGTTTATAATCATGCTGCTTTTTGGTGGAAAACACATCAGTCTTGGCATGATAATGATTAACTATAATGATATAAATATAAACATTTCTGCCTCCATATCTTGAATTTTGTGATCATTCTAAATGCATTTTAATCAACTGAATCATGCAGTGAAAGAACGCACACTGGTTTAAACTACTAGACGTCCTGCCTTAGCTCAAATTTAGCTAACTTGCATGGTAGCTCTCTCATGAGTCATGGATGTTAGCAAGACAAATTAACTATATTTGCCTTTTGGATAATTAGCTGTGAATTCGAGGCACAGGTAGCTTAGTCTTTCGTTTATCACCACTCACCTCCACACCAAGACAAACACAACTGGAAAGGGAGGGAGGACTTCACTTCTGCGGCTCTGGCAATTAGATGTTTTAATGAAAATGATCTCAAACTTGATTTTTACCGCTATTTTGAAGTTATTGTAGGTACTCTGCCTTTGCACTGTCTGCAAAAAGTGAGGTGTCACGCCAAGGCAAAAGGCGTAGCTTCCACATTATATACAATATTTGGGTGCTGATCACCATTTACAGAATCATTATAGCATCTGTATAAAATCTAGTGATCATTGGCTAGGCCAAGGGTGGCGAACGTCGGTCCTGGAGAGCCGCAGCCCTGCAGAGTTTTGCTTCAACCCTAATCAAACACACCTGAACAAGCTAACCAAGGTCTGAAGGGTTACTAGAAAACTACAGGCAGGTGAGTTTTAATTAGGCTTGGAGCTGAACTCTGCAGGGCTGCGGCTCTCCAGGACCGGAGTTCGCCACCCCTGGGCTAGGCTATAACATAGTAATGTAATTCAATTTTTTTTCTGACCGTAACAACCAGACAAAAAGTTAAACGTGAGTGGATACCGTTTTGCAACCAATTTATTTGCGATGTTCGCTAACATTAAAGGATGCAAGACATACTTAGCCTATTGTTTTTACAGCGAACTCAATGAAAATAGCTTAACCTAAGAACGACTTGTGGGTTGATGTGAACGCCAGCAGGAATAATGCTCAGAATTATTGTGAATTAAACATCTGCGATGACATTCATTGCAATGGTTTTTTTATCGAGTTACAAGAAAAGGTATGAAACGGATTTAATTGCGAACAGTAACTGATTTTATGTGATAAATGTGATCTTGTGATTATGTGATCTGCTGTGTAGGCTACAGCAGTGGAATGAAAAACGCGTTCTGAGTGAATGACCCTACTAAAAGCTACTTAGCAAATACAGATGGCAGAGTATTGAATAAAACAAAATGGCATAGCCACCAAATTTGAAAATCTGACATTCAGGAAATAAATATGTCTTAGGCAGCAGTTTTACCACAAATACAGACAAGTGATACCACCACAACCACCAGAAATACTTAATTGTGTCTGCTTTACAATAAAACACAAGCTCATTGCGACCGATTCCCTGACATTCATTGCGACCCATTTAACAGGTGCATCATTTTAAGTTAGAACAACTTGAACAGCAACAAACAATAACAATACAGCGAAATAATTAACTAACTACGATCATCTAGCCCTCTATTAAACATTTTTAAAAAATATTTTATCATAGATTACTCAGTAGTGCTGCATTCTAGTTGCACCGCTTGCACCGAGATGTAACAATTAAAATGCGATTTTGTGAAACAGACTGTCTTAAAGCCATTTTTATAAGTTTCACAGTCTAGCGAGTTTCACACTCTGGAGCAGAGCTGCAGTCCACCTGCAGTGGCCACGCCCTTAATTATGCAGAACTTTAAGGCTTAATATAATTTAAACAGATGAGTTATAAAAAAAATTCACCCCCCTCACAGTTGTCATGAAGGGCAAAATTACCTATATAGACCAAAAGCACTTTTTGTACCAGGCTGTAAACTTTTTTTTTTCTGCTGTAAAGTTGGGCATTTTAACATGGCAGGTCTATGGGACTGACTCCCTTTTGGAGCCAGTCGATGAATTGCAGTTTTAGTCACTTCCGACAAATAAGTGAATGGGCCACATGTTTTTTTTTTACTTTTACTTTGTGCTATGTCATCGCCCCCTTTCGTCACCTCAGCCGGCCCTCGGCGAGTGAGCACCAAAACACACTTAGCCAATCAGTAGTAAGGGGCGTGTCCACTCATGATGGGGGCGGTGCCTGTTGCATAGCATCTTTGGGGGCGGAGCTATCAAGATGGGGTGTGATCCTTTTGGGTAGGGGCGTGTTTGTTTTGGTCATTTTAAATATAAACATTGTTTGTCAGAAATGGCTTACTGCACCTTTAAAAGATATAAATGATAAGCGCATCCTTTCTAACATTAAAGGATGCAAGACATACTTAGCCTATTGTTTTTACAGCGAACTCAATGAAAATAGCTTAACCTAAGAACGACTTGTGGGTTGATGTGAACGCCAGCAGGAATAATGCTCAGAATTATTGTGAATTAAACATCTGCGATGACATTCATTGCAATGGTTTTTTTATCGAGTTACAAGAAAAGGTATGAAACGGATTTAATTGCGAACAGTAACTGATTTTATGTGATAAATGTGATCTTGTGATTATGTGATCTGCTGTGTAGGCTACAGCAGTGGAATGAAAAACGCGTTCTGAGTGAATGACCCTACTAAAAGCTACTTAGCAAATACAGATGGCAGAGTATTGAATAAAACAAAATGGCATAGCCACCAAATTTGAAAATCTGACATTCAGGAAATAAATATGTCTTAGGCAGCAGTTTTACCACAAATACAGACAAGTGATACCACCACAACCACCAGAAATACTTAATTGTGTCTGCTTTACAATAAAACACAAGCTCATTGCGACCGATTCCCTGACATTCATTGCGACCCATTTAACAGGTGCATCATTTTAAGTTAGAACAACTTGAACAGCAACAAACAATAACAATACAGCGAAATAATTAACTAACTACGATCATCTAGCCCTCTATTAAACATTTTAAAAAAATATTTTATCATAGATTACTCAGTAGTGCTGCATTCTAGTTGCACCGCTTGCACCGAGATGTAACAATTAAAATGCGATTTTGTGAAACAGACTGTCTTAAAGCCATTTTTATAAGTTTCACAGTCTAGCGAGTTTCACACTCTGGAGCAGAGCTGCAGTCCACCTGCAGTGGCCACGCCCTTAATTATGCAGAACTTTAAGGCTTAATATAATTTAAACAGATGAGTTATAAAAAAAATTCACCCCCCTCACAGTTGTCATGAAGGGCAAAATTACCTATATAGACCAAAAGCACTTTTTGTACCAGGCTGTAAACTTTTTTTTTTCTGCTGTAAAGTTGGGCATTTTAACATGGCAGGTCTATGGGACTGACTCCCTTTTGGAGCCAGTCGATGAATTGCAGTTTTAGTCACTTCCGACAAATAAGTGAATGGGCCACATGTTTTTTTTTTACTTTTACTTTGTGCTATGTCATCGCCCCCTTTCGTCACCTCAGCCGGCCCTCGGCGAGTGAGCACCAAAACACACTTAGCCAATCAGTAGTAAGGGGCGTGTCCACTCATGATGGGGGCGGTGCCTGTTGCATAGCATCTTTGGGGGCGGAGCTATCAAGATGGGGTGTGATCCTTTTGGGTAGGGGCGTGTTTGTTTTGGTCATTTTAAATATAAACATTGTTTGTCAGAAATGGCTTACTGCACCTTTAAAAGATATAAATGATAAGCGCATCCTTTACCAAGGAAGGTTTGTGATTTGAACAACAAATGCTCTTAAATTGCACAATTACATATATATAGGCTATATATATAATTATCTCCTTTAATGTTTCACAGGCGAAAAAATACTGCAGAAATGAACTGCGCGGAATCATTTTCTTTGCATTTCTGCATTTGTTTTGGCATGAGTCATCACATTTAAAGCAATGGAGTCAATGTTAATGAAAGGTGATGCAGGACACAATCATTACAAGGAGATTCGTGAAATCAGCGATACAATCAGTGCGTTTCAATGCCTTAGGATTGGCTTTACACCCGACTAATTTTCTTTCTAATTCTCAGAAATGTGAACTAAAAGATGTGCGCTTGTTATTGTCCCCCGTCATGTTCTCCTTGAACCTCGAGCGCCCAGTCCTGCTGTGTCGGAGCGGAACGCTTTTGTCCTCCTGCCGGAAACGCCGGAAAGCTTTCAGCCTCCACACTCACACAACGGCTCCATGCTGCTAACGAGACATACAGAGCTCTGGCTGTTATAAACATTGATCTGAGATCAGAACCACTGTGTGTATCATGTCAACGACGATCTCAGTATCTGATTTGAGATCAGGCCTGTGGGAGGAGAGGCAACGCACTCTGATGTAGTGTAACGGAGGCCAGCGGTAGGTGCTGTGCAGGTAGCCTCCTTGTTAGTGCGTCCGCCTCCCCTGCCGGAGACCTGGGTTCGAGACAAGAACGAGGTGTGGCGGTGAGGACATGGGAGAGAGG
This sequence comes from Sinocyclocheilus grahami, assembly GCF_001515645.1. Lineage (NCBI taxonomy): Eukaryota > Metazoa > Chordata > Actinopteri > Cypriniformes > Cyprinidae > Sinocyclocheilus > Sinocyclocheilus grahami. The sequence goes on along the minus strand of NW_015505307.1, from coordinate 1,513,058 downwards.
GGTTACATTGGTGCCGTGACCTGGATGTGAGTGAGGTTTAGGGGGGTGAGTGTAATGGAGGCCAGCGGTAGGTGCTGTGCAGTTAAACCTCACTCCACTGATCTCAAGAGACGCGCTAGTGGCTGCAGTCTTTAGCCTCCTTGTTAGTGCGTCTGCCTCCCATGCCGGAGACCCACTCGGAACAAGAACGAGGTGAGGACCGATGAGAGAGGGGTTACATTGGTGCCGTGACCTGGATGTGAGTGAGGTTTAGGGGGGTGAGTGTAATGGAGGCCAGCGGTAGGTGCTGTGCAGTTAAACCTCACTCCACTGATCTCAAGAGACGCGCTAGTGGCTGCAGTCTTTAGCCTCTTTGTTAGTGCGTCCGCCTCCCATGCCGGAGACCCGGGTTCGAGACCCACTCGGAACAAGAACGAGGTGTGGTGAGGACCAGGGAGAGAGGGGTTAAAGTAGCCTAAATGATTTCGGAGCAGTCAAACAAACTGAAAGGAAAGAGCTGCTGTTTATGTTTAAATAAATATGAAGAGAGGCAATAAAATGATGCTGCTAACAAAGGGTGGATATTAGCGAAATAAAACATGTGGCCATTATTACCGCTCATTGCAATACTTCAATTAGAAGGCTTGGGTGTGCAATCCAGCTAAATTATTTTTAACGTTCATTAAATTACGAAAATGTTATTTCAGAATGTTCTCTGAACGTTCATTAAGTAATGAAAACGTTATTTCAGAATGGAACAGTATGAAACAGTAGTATGGAATGTTACTTAAGTAACATTTTAAATGTTAGAACGTTCAGACAACATTCAAAATTTTGAAAGTTGTCTGAACGTTCTAACATTTAAAATGTTAGACGAACATCCAACCAAAATGTTTAAGAAAAAGTTGCATGAATGATGTATAAACAATGTTTTTGTGAGACCTTTGATGTTTTGAGAACATTATTAAAGCCCAGATGTCTTTGAACAAACGTTTTATTAGCCTGTATTGTTACTTGAAAAACATTTGTTCATAATTTGAGAGAAGTTTGCTAGAATATTAGCCAATGTTATAAGAATGTTCCCTGTTAGCTGGGAAGGAAGTAAAGCAAAGCCCACATTTATCCTGACATGTGGCGTCTTTGACGTGCTGTCAGCTTTATCGGCCTGTCCTTTCGTCCTTATACTTATCCTTCAATGAGCGTGTCCATGCAGTAAGAAAAAAAACATAAATATAAAGACATATGACGTGTTTCTGTGTCTGAATAGCTCTTATTTTCACACTAGGAATTAGTAGCCCTACAGTAGAAAGTGACCTTGGTCTCCAAAGATACTGCAGAAAAAATGAAGCGTGTTAGTGACTAAGCCAGATTGACTTCCGAGTCATCTAAATCAGAACTTTATACAGAGACTCAAATCCTCCGTTTCTGACTGATCTTCAGTTGATCTCACTAAATATCATTCAGTGCTGGAGAAGACACTTTAAAACGATCTAATGGTTTCTTTGCTGCTTATTTAATGTACTTAATTAAAACGAGCTAAAGCGACACAATTGTTGAACATTTTATCACAGCTTTTGTAAAACTGAAGTTTAGTTAATTTGTTTTGAGACTGTATTAACTGAAACTGCATGGATGGATGATTTGCACAGGACTGAATTGAGAGAGGTCGTTCACACCAAAGACGATAACTAAAGTTTTAATAATCGTCCTAATTTTGTGAGAATGACCACCGCTATAACGATAACGACATAAAAGAACGATATCATTGGAATAACTTTCAGAATGATTTTTTCAATCTGCTTTAAAGAGCGCGAGCATTTAAAGGTCCCATATTGTCAAAACTGAAATTTCCTGGCTTTTTTCACGATTACTGAGGTCTAGGGGCTATTTAACTATCATATAAGTTTCAAAGTCAGTCCACAGTACAATGCACATAGCCTGCTTAAAGTTCTAGCTATTTTTCACGAACCGTTGTGACTTCCGTAAAAAGTTGACGTCAGAACTACACAATCACCGCCTTCAGTCCGAGCACTGCCCACAGTCCCACTCTCCTTTAGCCAAACCCCCAGACAACATCACGTCCTTGCCATTGCTGAGCAACAACAACACGGAAACATGTCGAAAACGTTACACTCACTCAAAGGATGGACGATCTGACAGGATTGTTACTATGAGGTGGATCACATCTAACATGTATAGTAAAGACAAACTCACCGTGTCTATCTAGTCATGATAAAGATGTATACACATTTCAATTTCAGCAGGCAACTATTTTTACAGCTACATTATTGTTCCAGCCACAATTAATCACAACAATGTATATGCAATTAAAAATGATTATATATAAATCGTCAGTTTGTTTTTTTTACACACATGCACACAGACATTATTTCAGACACGACATAATCGTGAGATGCAAGAAACATAGACATATGGCAAGAAATCTGTAGACGCGCCCATAACAACAAAAGACAATACTTTATTGAACCTTTTCTGATAAGAAGTGTGCGCTGCAAACGTGAGCATTTGTAACGATTGTTTCTGTCCAGTCTGCTCGTTTTATCGCTTTTAACCACAGATGTCGTCGGTTTTTTGTCTGGCAGTGGCAGCAGATATGTGATCAAATTTCTAATTTGAGGCTGTATTACGTCAATTCTGGCACCCAACATCACAACAAGATGATATTTTAAGATCCTTATGTAGCCGAACCTGCACTGGTTTGAATGGGCCGCCTCCAGTTTCCCCTTAGTTTTGCTGCCTCCAGTGTGGTTGGCCTGGCCGTGCGTCACTCAGAAAACAACAGGCCAATCAGAAGAGAGGCTCATGAATATGAATTAGACAGAACAAAATCGACCTGTTCTCAGCAGAGCTCCTGAGAGAGGAGCTGTAAAAATATATTGAGATGGTTTTTGGTACTTATACCGCAAATATATATTCTTATGGACATCAAAACCTAAAATAAAACTCCAGAAAGGTGTACAATATGGGACCTTTAAAGCGGCAGACAACAGAACTGCAGCGCACTTATAAGAACAAAACGTCAATGTCCATGTTATGATTAAAGTTAGATTTATAACTATGGTTCTTGGTGTGAACAGACATTTAATCATTTTTAATAACAAGACACACCTGTTATGGTTTAATGTTCATTTATGTTGGACAAAAGTGAGACAACATCATTGTGCACATAGTAAAAGTTGCGGTTAGGTTGTGGGATGGTTATATAGTGACTATGGTATGTTGCTTCATTTTATGATCGAGATATACTATTGTCAGTGAAGTGACTGGCCAAATGTATATTTAATTAAGATAAATTAATATTGTGTAAATATTTGCCTTTATAAATGTAAAATCAAAAAGTAGGTTTTAAATGGGATTTTACCAAATTCCATATGTGAAATTTACTTGAAAAATTCAAGTGCAAAATTATACAAGAGAAAAATTGCTTAATTTTACTTGTTGTTTTATTAGTGTATCTACTTATAATTTAAATTAGTTAAACTACTGTCAAAAAGTTATAGTAGCTACCTACACAAACGAGCAAATACATTTATCTTTAAAGCAAACTCCACCTCTCGGATAATATAATTTAGGTAATGGGCTTTATACTTGATATTTTGCTATACTGTAAATAAGAAAAGGTAAAATTGGGATGAATCTGTGAATATTTTTTCCTGCATTTTTTTTATGTCAGCCCAATAAGCACATTTTATGAACACTATTTTTCATTTCACAAACTGACCTTGATAAAGAATACATTCATTATTTTTTATTCAGTCATGCAAATAGTTTACAATAACACAGGCCTTCTCAAGTTGGACCGTCGTCATGTTTTAACAAATCTTTTTCTCGGGTACACAGGTCTTAACCATGTTTCTTGCATAAATGTTTTGGGCTGAATCAGTCATGCAGTCATATTTGGTGTAAATACTTCACATTTCTGTTGTATTTGTGTAAATGAACATGAGTGTACAGAAATAAAGCATATTAATAAGCACATTAGAACATGCAGTATGAAAAAATAGCTCAATTCATCTGCTAATTCAAAAGCAGAGTGTGACAACATGTTTCATATGTTGCAAGTCCTTTCCTGAGATGTATTTTTATCTAAATGAATCACTGCAAACATTGTCATCACCTCTCTGAGCTCTTGAAAAACATTGAATTTGCCAATGCAGAACGTCACATGGTGTCGTCGATCTATTTACCAAGCTGTGAAATAAATAAGCTTGCGTCTTCTCATTTCACCTGTTAATGCTGCTCCGGGCATGTCAGTTCTTGAGGATGAGTCTGAGGTTATGGGATGTAATGAGAAGTTAAAAGTTGCAACAACACAATTGTCTCTGATGCTATGTTACGAACACACCGCATGCAGGAGAAAGTTCAGTTGCAATTCAATCTAAATGAGATAAATGTTTCTCCCTCATTATTTTTACGTCATGGATTCACTGCTTTCCACACTCATTACAGACTCACTATCTAATCGGATGAGAAGGACAGTAGGAACAGGTTGCATGTAATCACAGTAGATAGAGAGTAGGACCACACACCCTCTTCTAACTTGTTTTATTAGTTGTTGTTTTTTTAGTGTAAATGTATGTTTTAAAAGTTCAGTGCTGTTAATTGTTTTGTGACAAATAAATTATATAATCTAATAGTTATATTTAAAAATATATATTATTTAAATACTTTAAGAAGATACTTAAAAGAAGTAGTACTTAAGTAGAAAGTAGAAGTAGTACTTAAAAGAATTGACTTCAAATGAATCTGTGAATCTGATTATTTTGAATCCGATTCGTTTGAATTCAGTTGAATCTGATTTAATTGAATTCAAATGAGTAGTTATATATTTAAATACATGTCATTTAAATAGTTTAAGAAGATACAGACTGTAGTACTTAAAAGAATTGACCTCAAATAAATCAGTGAATCTGATTCTTTTTAATCAGATTCATTTGAATTCCGTTCAATCTGATTCAGTTGGATTCAAATGCGAATGATTCATTTGAATTCATTTGAATCTGATTCAACTGAACACACATGAATCATGTTCATTTGAATTCCTTTGAATCAGATTATTTTGAATTCAATGAACCATCCGAACAAACTGATTGACTAATATGGATCAGAGATTCATTTGAGGCCCTTTTTTGATGCAGTTTATGTTTTTAGTTTTGTAGCAAAATGCTTTTGTCTGAATGGAGATCCCCATTTTTTTGTAATATGATATACAGTATATATATATATATATATATTAAAATATATTGCCCTCTTAATATCTTAAATATACTTACCTTAGTTGATTAATTTGCAGCTCTTTGAACTTATGTTTTTAATTTTGTAGCAAACTCTGTTCATCCTAATTTTTTTGTGATATGATTGATAGATAATGCCCTCTACTTAGCGGCCTTGCTTAGGTATATGCAAAAGTATAGCTAATGACGTTTTCAAAAGTGTCACTTGCCTGTAATTGAACTGCTTTCAATGACCATATGCATCTGCCAAATTAATAATAATAAATGCAATATAGTGGCTCTACTCCAAGATCTAGTGAGCTGCCTTATTGTCTGCTGTCAGCATAGGCAGCTACCTGAACATCGTAAGGGATTTATTTAAATTTTTAACTATGTCACTAGGACTTGGAACAGGGCCATTAACACAATGTTTTTATAATGTATTTCATATTGATGCTAATTTGCAGGCACTCTTCCCGTCTCATGTGCACAACATTTAAAGCATTTTCATAGGTCAATTTTAGATCTAAAACAGGATGTTTCCTTTTGTAATGACTCAGGATGACATGCTTGCGTTTCCAGGGTACTGAAAAGGATAAACACTGAGAGTAGAATGGTAGAGTATATAAAAACAGAGTTCGCTGCTGGGCCCGCTTAGATAATTGAGTATTGTGTTTGAACAGGACCCATCACTAGATTAATGATTTATTCAGGACTTACATCAGAGCTGGTGCACTTCTGTCCGAACCGCCTCCAGGATTGTGTGGAAGAATGTTCCAGCTTGTGGTCTCAGGCATTACCTGTTAAAGTCTGCTTGACATCAACATTTACACTATTTACTTTGTTAGTGCACATTGCTAGTGTTGAGGTGAACAATTAAGGCATATAAGTTAATCTACTGGGATAGTAAAAGGTGCGTTCGACTTGAAGCACGGCTACAGTGACGTTGTCACGGTGCGTGCGGGGAGATGAAGCGAGGACTCAATCGCTGGAGAAATGGTGTTTTATTTTAGTAAAAAATTAAACAAAAACAAACTCAAACCACGCCGAGGGGGAAAAACAGACAGGCAGAGCTAAAGCTACACACAAGTCGGACTAAATTTCTAACTGGCATGCACTGCTTCAAGTCAGCTGCCGATCGGTCTGCGCAGTGCTGCATGAAGTCAAACGCACCCAAAGTGTCCACAAGATCCAGGGGGCGTGGTTGGATCCAGATCCAACTCCTCCCACCCTACATATACCTAAACCTACCTGTCTCCACCCTCTGATCCCTAAACCCACCATCTCCACCCCCTAGATGTGGATCCAACTGTAGATCTTGTGTTCTACAGTGAGGGGCTACTAATTGAATGCACACTTCAGAATCCGGAATACTATGAATTTTATACATTCTCACTTCACATACTGTTTTTCGCCTACTATATAGTAGGGAGGTATGCAATTTTGGACGCAGCGATGGAGAGGAGGAGCGCTAAAATAAAACTCCGCCCTCTATTCAATATTCCGTTTCAGTTGGAAATACGACCTACTGAAATAAAGTCTGTAAAGCTGCTTTGACACAACCTGGGCTGCGTTTCTCAAAGCAGATCATAAAAACGATCGTGCTACTGATCTTAGTATAACGGTCTGTTTCCCTTCTCTTTATTACTCCTTTATTGTTTAAAATTAATTTAAAAATGAAATAATTAAAAAGAAAATGAAAAAATACAAATATACATAAATATGTATACATAGAACAGTGCTGATAAAACATGTCTGCAATAAATTTTTTTGTCTGTACCTGTAGAAATGTATTGGCTAGATGAAGTACAAATATTTGTGCTACTATCACCCTTAATAAACATGAAATGTCTGAAATGTAGATATTAATAATATCTAAACTTACGTGTTTATGTTTGAAAATAACCATCAATCCGCCCTCTATTCAATATTCCGTTTCAGTTGGAAATACGACCTACTGAAATAAAGTCTGTAAAGCTGCTTTGACACAACCTGGGCTGCGTTTCTCAAAGCAGATCATAAATGCTACTGTGCTACTGATCTTAGTATAACGGTCTGTTTCCCTTCTCTTTATTACTCCTTTATTGTTTAAAATTAATTTAAAAATGAAATAATTAAAAAGAAAATGAAAAAATACAAATATACATAAATATGTATACATAGAACAGTGCTGATAAAACATGTCTGCAATAATTTTTTTTGTCTGTACCTGTAGAAATGTATTGGCTAGATGAAGTACAAATATTTGTGCTACTATCACCCTTAATATGTATACTTTATATATTAATTTTATATATTAATAATATCTAAACTTACGTGTTTATGTTTGAAAATAACCATCAACCATTAGTCATTCACTTCAGAAACACTTGGAAGAACTCATAAGAATTCTTATAGTATCTCATAGGGTCTTAGGCCCATAGGGACACATGGCCATCAAAAATATTTAATCAACATGGTTTTATTGATTTGAGTCAATGAGCTGCTGTTGAAAATGGTTGTTCCTCTTATCCCCAGCTGCACTGACTACAACCACAGACATTCTCAAACTGCTGAGGTGCTGTGGCTGCGGTCTGGACAATTGAAGATGGAGGCTGAGGCCTATGAGAGTTGTTTGGGGGACTGGAGATGGCTGGTTCTAGGAGATGGCAGGAGCATGAAGGACCTGACTCAGGCTCAGGCTGAGGCATCCCTACTCACTCCTCCAAGGAGGTCAATACCACCACAAATGCCATCTGAAGTATTGACAAGGCCTTTTCTTCCTCTGCCGTGAGAAGGGGAGAGTCATTGCTCCAACCACCTGTTTTTTTTTTTTTTAATTGCCATCCTCTGCAGTGACCTTCCTTTTTGCCAGGCTTGCAAAGTCCTGCCACTTCTTGCAGACCTCCTTCCCTGATCTCTTAAACCCCCTGGTTGCAGTTAATTATGTAGCAAAGTCCTCCCATATGTTTTGTTTTTCCTTATTTGTATGGTTCCGGTTCACGCGGACAGCAGATTTCCTGTGTGACTTACCACATAGCCTATGTGCCAACTGTAGGAGAATGCTGTCTCAAAAGGTCAACTTTTCTTCAGTGTTTGCTTCACGGTATAAAGGCCCGTTCACACCAAGAACGATAATTACGGATAACTAACTAATGATATAGTGTCCACACCAACGCACGATAACGTTCTGTTTTATTCTGTTCTTCTTCTTTTTTTTTTAATCGTTATAGTTGCTGTGTGGGCTTCCTTTTTTTCAAATAATTATAACGATATTGTCATCGTTACAGTCATCCTTTTAGTACTGAGAAAACCTCACGTGTGTAGAGTTTGTGAAGACGCACGTATAGACCTAACATTTCATTTTTTGGCTCATCCACGTCATTGAACTTCTCCTGAGGAGAGAAGATCAGTTTGTGCGTCCTCCGTGACAACCTAAATTAATAGTTTTTTTTTCTTTGGTTCTTTGGCAACAAGCAGGAAGATCAACATGTCCAAATGGTCTCAGGAGACTAACACACATTATACTGTTAGGTGAGGTTGCTTAGAAACTACCATTTCTTCATTGGAGATCACTGACAGCGTGTCTCTCACTGTACTACGAGACACCTCACAGCACATCACATAGCTCCAGTTCCAGGGGTGAGGTGTAAAGATCTCAGCTGGTAACTATAACTTAGTAGAAGCACACAATATTCACAAATGATCTTAGTGTAAACCACCTAATATACAGACTCAATTAGTTTATATCTTGTGTACATTTTTTAGCCTTAGGTGTGTCATCTATTTTTGTTTTTGTAGAGTCTACACTTTTTATGCTTACTAAACATCTAGCATGACTTCCATTACGAAATTTTCGATTTTTTTCTAAATGCAGAACAAATACTGTACCTAAAACCTAAACACGTTTGCAAATAACACTAAACGTTATGTTACAGCAGAATGCACTAAATAGACGGAAAAATCTAATAAACTGGAAGGGTGAACATAGCAACAGCTGATCGTTTCCGATTAGTATGGTAAAATTATGAATTGATTTACTACCGCTGTCACATTTTTATTGAGTTACACATTACAAGAATAACCACTTTTGTGTTTTTGGTTTTAGATCATTAGCGTTAGCAAAATACTTTTTTGTTTGCGCTTGAGAAACCTTGTAGATTGCGTCCAGAAAAAAACGGACCAAAAAAAAATCGCCTTTAAGGTCATTGTATTCTATGGAAACCCATTTCCGCCACTGAATAAAAAATAAAAAAAGGTAATTGCGACTTTTTATCTCACAATTCTGACTTTTTTTCTCAGAATTGCGTGATATAAACTGGCAATTGCGAGTTAAAAAAGTCATAATTGAGATATAAACTCGCTGCTAGTTCTGAGAAATAAAGTCAGAACTGCCAGATATAATTCTGGCAATTCTGAGAACATATCAGCCACCCCCCCCCCCAAAAAAAAAATTGGACTTTATAACTCGCAATTGTGAGTTTATATCAGAATTGTGAGATTAAAAAGTCGCAATTACCTTTCTTTATTTTTTTATTCAGTGGCGGAAACGGGCTTCCATAGTATAATTCACAGATCCACGCACTGTATAAAATAAAATAAAAATCCACATCATACCAAAACTTAGACAAATTAGTCAGGGAGCGTTTTCAATAGATTTCAAATATATGCTGAAGCGAAAAGAAATCATGCTTGAGTGAGGACATATCCATAGCAACAGTGCTTTTTGTTACTGGAGGATACAACAAAAACATATACAAATTGGATTATTTATTACTTTATTATAGTTTTGCATATCACAAGTGTATTACAAAAAAACTAAAATCAGTGTTCTGTTTAAGAACGTTTGAGTAAAAAAAATCGATTCATTAGAAATGGGTCATAATAGGCTATAATAGAATGGAATTGACTTGTTGAATGAGAATGGAATTGACTTGTTGAATGAGAATGGAATTGACTTGTTTAATGAGAATGGAATTGACTTGTTGAATGAGAATGGAATTGACTTGTTTAATGAGAATGGAATTGACTTGTTGAATGAGAATGGAATTGACTTGTTAAATGAGCTGTGGTCGTTGAAAAGAGAAGACAAACCTGCAGCCTTGAGTAGCCTACAAGTTACCCGTGGCACACGCTCCCCTTCAAAGTGGGTGTGTTTTTAATTTTATGAAAGACTTTTCTACCCTTGTGAAGTAAATAATTATAACTAACTTCGTATAGCCTTAGCTATTAAACATTGAAGCCTATCCATATAATGTTTAAAAAACATTCTTAACCCCTTTGCGTTAATATGAGCACATTTCATTATTGTTTTAATTATTATTATTATTCCTGAAACGTTGCATCGTCGCGTGGGTGGGACCAGTCAATCCGCTGGCTCGTTGTTCTCATTGGTTCATTCAGGTGGCTGTGTGAATAAAAGTATGGAGACTGAGTCCAAGTAAGAGCAAACCGTAGATGGATAAAGAGTGACTTCGTCAAAGGACACGAGAACAAAGAAGTTTCAGCCAGCTTCGCCAAGTGATCGCCTTGACGCTTGGAGAACAAGAAGCTCTGTAGGTACTCAAGGTAACAGGAGATTTTGTGTTGGCACACGTAAAGGTTTGGGATATTAAACGGGTAAGAAAAGACAACATAGCCTACCTAGACAAACAAAGACCTCAAACATAATTGATGAATTGTTGAAAAACCTCAAACACCTCCCAGCAGAGAAGATTATCTGAGATAGTGCACTTAAAGCTCGTTTTCTTCTCTCGCACCACAGGAATCGCTGTAGATGATGGAGTGGCATGTTTTGGTGTTGATGCTGAGCTTGCCAACCTTGAGTCAGGCAGATTGTTCAGCGCAATGCATGAGATGCGCGCAACAGATCTCCGACCTGGACTCTGCAGTGAACCGCTTGGTAAGATTACTCTCAGTTCTCCTTATTTTGAAACGGTGTTTGCATGCACTTAACTTTGTCATAAATGTAATGAATTAAAAAAGTTGGCAAAACCGACAGAAACAGATGCAACTTTATCGTTATTGGTTTTGTTGCCTACTTGTACTATGCACAGTGAAATAAAGTTAGCGTCTAATCAGGAGTGCAAAGAGTATAAAGCATTGACTAAATTGAACAAATGAAGCATGGATGGTAGCATAATGCAAATTATCAAATGAATGGTAATATGAATGAAAAGGAGAGACCCACTTCAAACTAAATCGAATACAAATCTAACACTTATAAATGAAAAATAGAAAGGTCCCTCTGTAATAGAAATTAGAAATGTTCGCATCCTTTGTCATTTACAACTAAACTGGGCACATCTATTTTGGGGCGGGCGCATTCAGCACCATGGAGAGCGCGACGAAAGCTCGATCGTTTAGATCAGTGGTTCCCAACCCTGGTCCTGGAGGCACCCCAGCACTGCACGTTTTGCATGTCTCCTTAATAAAACACACCTGATTCAGGTCATCAGCTCATTAGTAGAGACTCCAATACCTGAAACTGGCGTGTCAGAGAAAGGAGACATGCAAAATGTGCAGTGTTGGGGTGCCTCCAGGACCAGTGTTGGGAACCACTGGTTTAGATGATCATATTGGAGAAACCTATACTGAAAAAAAATACATATTAGATATGGCTTTCCGCTGTAAAATGACAAATTACGGTTTCGGCATACAACGTTTAGATAAAAAAAAAAAAAAAAAGGTTTAGATGTTTTTACAGTTAAAATGTTATTTGCAAAAAAAATCTTTATGGCATCATGCAATAAAACCTCTGAATTGGTTCTATTCCTAATGTTTATCAAGAGCTACATGTTTTTTCAAACAACCATCTTATAATCAATAACTATTTTTGGCTGTATGGAGTTCTCGAGTTGGTAGCCTATATGATTCTTTCGAGATTAAAAAGCACTTGATGTTTAATTTTACACTGTAAAAAATAAGAGCAATAAAATTTTGTAAAAACGCTACGGAAAAAAACTGTTAATAGGTTAACAGTAAGTTCCCATACTATATACAGGGAAAAACTGTACCATATCTAACCAGACATTTCATGTAATTTTACAGTAAAATGCTGTTAATTTTACAGTTTTTAGAAGTAAAAATAACAAATAAATGTATAATTTACAGTCAAAAACTGTAAACTGATATTCCCTGCATGACACTCCACATTTGAAAGTATTTTGTTTAAATAATCATGTTTTTTTAAGTGTTTGTTATTAGTTCTGTATATTTGGGCTTTATGTTACATCTTCTGTTGTTTAATGAAAGTTGAATGCATTATTTAAGTATCATGTGTGTTACCATGATGGTGTTTTGTGTTTGCATGAATGACTCTTGCACCTTCTATATATTAGTATATACTTCTGCTTGTGGCGAAGCTAGCTTTGATTCTTCATGTGGCTTTCTCTTTTATCACTGGCATTATTATGGTGGTTGTCAGTATGTTAAAGGTACAAAACAGATTTGAACAGCAGTGTGCATTGTTGAATTTACTGGTTTACATTCAAATTTTCTTGTTTGTAAATTACAGTTTTATACAGTAAAATTTGCCATTTTTGGCCGTAAATGTGTTTACCGTTTTTCTGTATTTTTTACAGAATTATTCTGGCAACCACAGCTGCCAAAATTATTTTGTACAAAACTACAGAATTTTTTTTACTGTGTAGATTCTGCAGAACGTGTACTGGGCTTCTTTCTTTATGTGATGGCTTTACTAAAGAACCAGCTCATAAAACGTTCTTTGAGGAACGTCAGGTGTCAGAATGCAAAGTCCTGAAACTTTTATTTTCAAGAGTGCGCAGAGTCAATCTGAACCTACTTTTCTTTCTGCAGACTTGCACTTTAGAATGTGAAGGAGCCGTTCCGTCTACTAGTACATTAGACAGATGTGAGAAGGCTTTACAGGAGCTTTCAGATGAATTCCTGGAGCTCAACCCAGACGCCGACGGAGAACGAAGCGCGTTAAATGCAGAGGATCTCCAGGAGAAGGCGTCCAACCTGGTCAAACGATACGGGGGCTTCATCAAGAGGATAGATAAGAATAAAAATAAGTTTTTCGCCTCACCATGGAAGGAGAACGCCATACTAAAAGGACTGTTCACGAAGAAATACGGACAGTCGCTCTCGAAACTGGGTGAGCGAGACGTCCCATCGATAACGGAAGACGACGAGGGCAAAGATGTGACTGCGGAAAACGAAACAGGAGTTTATGATAACGACGTTCCTTTAAACGAAGCCAAACGTTACGGTGGGTTTCTCCGCAAATTCGGGCCAAAAAGAAACAACTTTGTGGATAACACCAGCCCGCAGGTGTTGCAGAAGAGATACGGCGGGTTTATGCGAAGAATTCGCCCGAAGTTGAGGTGGGACAACCAAAAGCGATATGGCGGGTTTTTACGGCGCCATTTTAAAATCTCCGCGCGCTCTGATGAAGAGCCCTCATCGTACGAGGACTATGCTTTTTAGGCTATTGTATCATAGATAACCCAATCAGAACTCATTAAGCCAACGCATTTCAGTCCCCCCCAAATGTGATGATCTTACACGTGTTGACAGTGTTGCCAACTTAGCAATTTTGTTGCTAAATTTAGCAACTTTTCAGACTACCCTAGCAACTGTTTCTTCCAAAAGCACCTAGCAACATATTTAGCTATTTTTAAAATTAATTTGGCAACTTTTGATAAGTGACTCAAACTATAAAAAGGCACAATTTACCATTTACATTACACAAAAAGAGAAAATCCAAAGATGCTTAGCAGTACACACATCACAGCAATTAAGTTAGCTGCTATTTGCAATTGTTTAATTTAATAGTAATACTAATAATTTCATAACTGAATACTGTTATTGTTCATTTATGAGACACTTTGTTAGTAGCTTGTACCTGCGATTGTTGATGAGTTAGTTGCTAACTCATCAACAATCGCAGGTTGTTTTTCAATTTTTTCGCCACCTTTTCCATTTTTCTACATATTTTTCTTACAGTGTACTAACTGTTAATACACTGTAAGAAAAATATGTAGAAAAATGGAAAAGGTGCTAGTAATTTTCCAGGAGATTATCCGTTACCCTGAAAATGCGTAATTAAAAATGCAGGTAAAAAAAGAACCTGTGGAAAAATCAATACAGAAAATTCTTCATATTAACAGTAGATTGT
>NW_015505307.1:1480227-1498542 GCF_001515645.1 Sinocyclocheilus grahami | reverse complement strand
TTGCCCCTTTTTTTTTTTTACAGACTTTTCTTAGAGTGTAGCATACTAACTAACTAACTACCAATACACTGCTTAAACGTGTAATTGTTCAGAATTTGTAGTTTTACTTGTTTACTAGCTAATAATAATAGCTTTCGATAATTAAGTGTATTTAAAAATGTTTATATTTTAATATTATATTATGCATTTATATTATTACGAACACATCTAAATGAACATATAAAAATGTTTTTGCTGAGATTTGACAATTTTGACATTCACACGGGTTTGGAACAACTTGAGGGTGAGTAAATGATGATTCATTTTTGGGTGAACTATTGCTTTAAACAATTCAGCCTCTATTTCAGCAAATTGCAGTTAGGTTACAATTAAATCAAATGCAATGCAACAACTGACATTCATTACAATAACATGGCTGTTTTAGCAAAAAAAGTTTCAAATTAACCATAAAAATGCAAAAAAGTTCATCATCTATATACAAATTTTACAATACACTGACATCAAATCTGAACTTCACAGATTCAGAATTTCACTCCTACTGGTCATCTATCTGTTCTGTAGCCGCTTCCGCCTGCGGCCCAACGGTCTCCTCAGTGGCAGTGTTTACACTACTCACACCGCTGACTGTGCTTACGGGTACTGCTGCGCCCCCTACTGGTGCTGCCAGGTTCTGCACCATAGCTCCAGCTCCCACTGCGGGCAACGTGACCAGCTGAAACGGACTGACCACTTTGACGATAGTGGGTGCCGCGGACCCCTGTGGAACCGCGGCGGTGCTCAACACGGTTAAATTAGAGCCTTCAGACTGGAGTTCGGTCCCTCCGGGTGATGTCAGCACCGTGTATCCGCCGATCAGGGGTGACCGAGTCTGAGCAGACAGCACTTTGTCCAGCGGGATGCCAGCGAGCTGCGTGATGGGCAGGGTGAAGTGCATGGGCTGGGCGGGCGTGGCAGCCACGGTGGCGGGACCCGAGACGGCACGGGTCAGACAGGGGCGTTTGGCAGTGGGAGGCGAGGTCACGGGGGTCATGGTCATAAGGACGTGGTTGAGGTGCTGCGATTTGCTCTTCAGTTCTTTGGCGCGTTTGCGATGCTCGTCACACTGTTGCTCTAGGGCTATAAATGCAAAAAAGTTAAGCTCACTTACTTTTTCCTTTAAAAGCACAGAATAAACTAAAAATCTGTGGCTGGATAAGGAGATATACCCAAAAACAGGTACTGACCCACTAAGCTGCGTGTGTACTGCTCCCTACAGCGGTCCATCTGGCTTTTGTGACTGGCAAGAACTTTCTTCACCAGGTCCAACATCCCGAAGTTCTGGACTATATTGTTGAGCAGAGCAGCATCTGTTGACAGATTCAAGTAATGAACAATATCAAATCAGTCAGAAGTCTAATAGAATATTTGTGTACATCTGCAGCAAATTAAATCAGAAATAAAAACCACCATATAATAAAATCAAATAATCGTATATATATATATATATTATTAAAACAAATATTTGTATAATATTAATTATATATATGTATGCATATATATAAAGAGAGAGACGCACACAATGAATTTGAACATTAAACAACAACAAGAATATAATCTATGTAATATATTCTGAAATATTCAGAATACGTAAAAAAAAAAATATATATATATAATTATTAGAATAAACCCACGGGGTCACAACCACGCAAAACAGCCGAGCCTTTAAGATTTAAAACACTGATTGATGTAATTATGAGTTTTGTGTTCCTTTCTTTTGTTGCACTGCAACAGTGGCAATTATTTCTATGACAAATGCGAGTGTCAATTTTTCAAAATTGAGATTTATACAATAAATAAGCTTTCCATTGATGTATGGTTTGTTAGGATCAGACAATATTTGGCTGAGATACAACTATTTGAAAATCTGGAATCTGAGGGTGCAAAAAAAATATCAACATATTGAGAAAATCATCTTTAAAGTTGTCCAAATGAAGTTCTTAGCAATGCATATTACAAATCAAAAATTACGTTCTGATATATTTACGGTAGGAAATTTATAAAATATCTTTATGGAACATGATCTTTAATGTCCTAATGATTTTTGGCATAAAAGAAAAATCAATAATTTTGACCCATACAGTGTATTTTTGGCTACTGCTACAAACATACCCCAGCGACTTAACACTGCTTTTGTGCTCCAGGGTCACATATATACATATTAATAGTTAATATATCTTTAATATTACATTAATAATGAATCAAATTTGAACATCAAAGACATACATACGCAACAAAACTAATTTCAAGCACTGAAACATAAGAGCATGTACATCAAAAGGTTTTTAGGATTATAAGAAACAAAGTGTGTCCAAATGTTTGACCAGTAGCAAATATGTGGGAAAATAAATGGAAGTGGGTTCAAACTGATTGCAGCATTAGGTTGTTTAGCATGAACAGGTTTAGCGCGATGTCACTCTGACCTTTAACCTGCAGTAGCGGGTCTTGGATTCGCTCCTCCAGGCCCTTGAGAATCTCCTGGATCTCTCTCTGCAGGTCCTCCATCACCTCCTCCAGCAGCCCAGCATCTTTCAGTCCTCTCCAGAACGTCATGGTGTCCTCTGTAATTGAGCAGAACGGCCGGCGAGAGCGTTAAACCCACTAACTGCACAGATTAACTACAATACATTACAGAAGTCTCTCACCTCCGATAGCCGTGACCCATTCTGTGCTGTCGTCACCAACATCTGCGGAAAACGAAGCGGAGGATCCATTCACTGAAACATATTTACAAATGATTAATCACTGCTCAAACCATTCAGTGGAGCTACTGTGAAAAACAGACGATTGATGTCATAAACATATGCGAAAGTCCATGCATTAACTATCCAGATTCATTCTGTGTGTTCGTACCGTCCACGGAGGCGGGGGTCGCAGGAGCCGTTTCTGTGGACTGCTGGCTGCTGAGGGACACTCGTGACCCCACCAGGTCAATCTTGGTACTGCGGCAGGTGTTTGAACACAGTCTGGAGTGCTGATAAAAGTCCAGCTCACCTGAATCCATAATCTTCCTGCAGGAAAAACCAGGAGCTACAGCTGAACAATATACAGAAAACTGAAACTTACAGTCAACATGATATCAAAATGTCACCATCTACTGGTGTTATTATGAACAGTTGAATTTATGGTACATACATACACTATTGTTCGAATGTTTGGGTATTGTTCAAAAATGTTTAAAATATATTTTTTTAAGAAGTCTCTTATGCTCATTAAGGCTGTATTTATGTTATCAAAAATAGACCAAAAACAGCAAAATTGTGAAATATTATTACAATTTAAAATCACTGTTTTCTATGCGAATATATTTTAAAATGTAATTTATTCCTGTGATCAAAGCTGAATTTTCAGCATCATTACGCCAGTCTTCAGTGTCACATGATCTTCAGAAATCATTCTAATATGCTGATTTGCTGCTCAAGAAACATTTCTGATTATTGTCAATGTTAAAAACAGTTTAATATTTTTGTAGAAACCATTATGCATTTTTTTCTTTGATGAATGAAAAGTTCAAAGTAACAGCTTTAAATTTAGTAACGATTTAATGCATCCTTGTTAAAAATATTTAAGTATTTAAATAATGTATATTTAATTATAAAAGGTCAGATAATAAGATCAACACCTTCAGTGTTTTAATTTTCAGTTTGATAACCAATGAAATGCCAGCGCTGGGATGTATTTCTGGTTCATATTCTTCTTCTGCCACAAACCTTAACATGGTCCCATTGAGGCGAATGGCTCTCTTCCAGTCCTTCAGCGTGGACTTTCCTGCTATATAGACAAACTCCTTGGGACTGATGAGATGCTCGTTCAGCTGGAACACAGCAGTGATGAATATGAAGCGTTATGAGGAGCACGGCCGCAGTACCAGAGATGGGAAGCAGTTATATTATTTCAAGAACAGATAAAACTGTCTTATGTGGCAGAGATACCGCTGGCCAGCACAGTCTGTTACTCACAGCAGCACATTTATAGCAAAACAATGCAGTAGCTTCACAATCATTACTTACAGATCTTTTTTGAATGTATTCATGAAGAGTGTTAATAATAATATAGTATCTCAATAATAGCAAATTCATGAAAACCATGAACTAATACTGATGGATGTATGATATTATGCAGCGACTGCAACAGGCTAAATAAATAAATACATCAAAACGTATTAAAATCTTCTTAAATCATTTTAAGTTTTTAAAAGGTTATTACAGCAGATTTGCATGTTGATGCAGTTTTAGAAATACAGAATCTGCTGTTTCTACCTAAGACAGTGCTGTTTGCAAACATAATAATCAACCATTTAATAAAAGAATGTATTTAAAGGTGCCATAGAATGCATTGATACAATATTTTAAATTGTTCTCTGATATCTACATAGAATGTATGTGGCTTAGGTAAGAGCAAGAAATCTCCAGAAACGGGTTTACATGTCCATTTACAACCCTAGGATTTGTCCCTAGAATGAAATAGTCTGTTTTTACCTAATTTGGAAGGGTCATGAATAATAATGTTCAGCTCTGCTCTGATTGGCTGTTTCACAGTGCAGCTCAATGTTGAGCTCTGCTCTGATTGGCTGTTTCACAGCATGAAGGAAACACAGGGAAAACATATATTTAAATACTCTCTCTCGCAGTTATATCATTGGGTAATTATACTGTATATAAAATGCGGGCATCAGGGAAGCGGTATTAATATGCAGGTCATTGAAACTGCTTTCGAAAGCACCCTGAATCCATAATCTTCCTGCAGGAAAAACCAGGAGCTACAGCTGAACAATATACAGAAAACTGAAACTTACAGTCAACATGATATCAAAATGTCACCATCTACTGGTGTTATTATGAACAGTTGAATTTATGGTACATACATACACTATTGTTCGAATGTTTGGGTATTGTTCAAAAATGTTTAAAATATATTTTTTTAAGAAGTCTCTTATGCTCATTAAGGCTGTATTTATGTTATCAAAAATAGACCAAAAACAGCAAAATTGTGAAATATTATTACAATTTAAAATCACTGTTTTCTATGCGAATATATTTTAAAATGTAATTTATTCCTGTGATCAAAGCTGAATTTTCAGCATCATTACGCCAGTCTTCAGTGTCACATGATCTTCAGAAATCATTCTAATATGCTGATTTGCTGCTCAAGAAACATTTCTGATTATTGTCAATGTTAAAAACAGTTTAATATTTTTGTAGAAACCATTATGCATTTTTTTCTTTGATGAATGAAAAGTTCAAAGTAACAGCTTTAAATTTAGTAACGATTTAATGCATCCTTGTTAAAAATATTTAAGTATTTAAATAATGTATATTTAATTATAAAAGGTCAGATAATAAGATCAACACCTTCAGTGTTTTAATTTTCAGTTTGATAACCAATGAAATGCCAGCGCTGGGATGTATTTCTGGTTCATATTCTTCTTCTGCCACAAACCTTAACATGGTCCCATTGAGGCGAATGGCTCTCTTCCAGTCCTTCAGCGTGGACTTTCCTGCTATATAGACAAACTCCTTGGGACTGATGAGATGCTCGTTCAGCTGGAACACAGCAGTGATGAATATGAAGCGTTATGAGGAGCACGGCCGCAGTACCAGAGATGGGAAGCAGTTATATTATTTCAAGAACAGATAAAACTGTCTTATGTGGCAGAGATACCGCTGGCCAGCACAGTCTGTTACTCACAGCAGCACATTTATAGCAAAACAATGCAGTAGCTTCACAATCATTACTTACAGATCTTTTTTGAATGTATTCATGAAGAGTGTTAATAATAATATAGTATCTCAATAATAGCAAATTCATGAAAACCATGAACTAATACTGATGGATGTATGATATTATGCAGCGACTGCAACAGGCTAAATAAATAAATACATCAAAACGTATTAAAATCTTCTTAAATCATTTTAAGTTTTTAAAAGGTTATTACAGCAGATTTGCATGTTGATGCAGTTTTAGAAATACAGAATCTGCTGTTTCTACCTAAGACAGTGCTGTTTGCAAACATAATAATCAACCATTTAATAAAAGAATGTATTTAAAGGTGCCATAGAATGCATTGATACAATATTTTAAATTGTTCTCTGATATCTACATAGAATGTATGTGGCTTAGGTAAGAGCAAGAAATCTCCAGAAACGGGTTTACATGTCCATTTACAACCCTAGGATTTGTCCCTAGAATGAAATAGTCTGTTTTTACCTAATTTGGAAGGGTCATGAATAATAATGTTCAGCTCTGCTCTGATTGGCTGTTTCACAGTGCAGCTCAATGTTGAGCTCTGCTCTGATTGGCTGTTTCACAGCATGAAGGAAACACAGGGAAAACATATATTTAAATACTCTCTCTCGCAGTTATATCATTGGGTAATTATACTGTATATAAAATGCGGGCATCAGGGAAGCGGTATTAATATGCAGGTCATTGAAACTGCTTTCGAAAGCACGATGGCTTTTTACTTTCACTTTCCAGATTTGCGATCGCACGTGCTCTGTGTAAACTACAGCGGCAGTACTCACCACACATTTTACTTGAAGCTCGCGATTATGGTAAGGGGCGTTACATTTCCGACTCGTTGGCCAATCAGAGCAGACTGCGCTTGTCGGAAGGAGGGACTTTGTAGAAAACAAAGCGTTTGAGAGAGGAGGGGCATAGAGGACCTACAATAATGTACAGTATTTGAAAAAGAATGTGTTTTTTTAACATTAAAGCATGTCAACATATTCTGTTACACCAAATACACCAAATAATGATCTTTAAAAAAGCATCATATGACCCCTTTAAGAAGTACATTTTTGTTTTTTTTTGCATTTTCATGTTTTGATGCAGTTTGAGAAATGCAGAATTAGCAAACATAATAATAGCATAATTTACATTTTTACATTTCTAAAGCAAATGAATGCATTAACTAAAAACAGAAAAAATGTGATAGATTCTTATTATATCTGAATCGACTCGACAGTCCTCAGCCTTTTAATCAAACAGAGAGAGAGAGAAAAAAAGTGTCCAAACGTTTGATTAAAACACAGTGTTGACGTCACGTATTTACCTGCACACATTTGATGTTGATCCCAGGACACACAAACTTCTTCCATACGAGGTTGGCTTTGCTGTCTCCACAGGTTATTGGGTAGAGAATATCACCCTCTACATCTGTATCTTCAGATATTTTCACTGCGTAAATATGAATATGGCATGTCTAATAAAAAAAAAATCCATTAACTATCAAAATGATGATGTTATTCAGGGTTTACTAAAACATTTACTGAAACAAAAACAAAAAAACGTTATATTTCAATACTTATTTAATTTCGGTTTCGTCCAAGTTGTAGTGCTAAAATAACTAGGGATGTAACGATTCACTCAAGTCACGATTCGATTCACGATTTTGATTTCACGATTCGATTCACAATTTTTTTTTTAGCAAAATGAGATTTAAGACAAATTATAAATGAAATGTGTCCTTTTATTATTGCTTGAACAAAATGCTGCACGTTTTTTGTGAAATTGAAATATAACACTATAATAATATACTAATATAACACTTGTATATCATTGCTCTTTTGTTGGTTTTGATTGCTTCTATTGTCCTCATTTGTAAGTCGCTTTGGATAAAAGCGTCTGCTAAATAACAACATTTAAATACAATGTAAATGTAAATAACAATTATAAATTGAAATTTTAAAACAAGCCCCAAATCAAATAAATAAGTAACAAATAAAATAAATCTCTTCATATAAACAAAATAAGGCTTTGTCTGTGCTCTTTCCTTTTAAAATTAGAGGCAACCACTGCATTTTAATCATGATCCAAACAAAGATGCTGCATACATGCAACATGAGCAGTTTTTAATCTAAATTACATTGTATAATTTCGAAATTTGAAGCAAAAACAAAAAAAAACAGGTAGCCCATCTGAATTAGGACATTTAGGCTATCCATCTAATAGTAGCCTACCAAAATCTTATTAACAGTAGAAGTT
The DNA here is from genome assembly GCF_001515645.1 of Sinocyclocheilus grahami. Classification (NCBI taxonomy): domain Eukaryota; kingdom Metazoa; phylum Chordata; class Actinopteri; order Cypriniformes; family Cyprinidae; genus Sinocyclocheilus; species Sinocyclocheilus grahami. Next base: position 1,490,520 of record NW_015505307.1, on the reverse strand, counting down.
AAATCTTACTGTAGTCTTCAAATCTGGGTACTGTCTTACGTTTTAAAATCACAAAGAGAGTTTGGTCCCATCAGGCTAACGTGACAGTCACGACTCATACAGCTGTAAGCTTTTCTTTTTCTTTTGTTTTTACTCGTGATCTTTACAACACGCATTACATTACGTATTTCATGGCACACTCGTTTTATGCGTATTTGGCGCCACCTATTGTTGTGGGTGTATTATTGACATGTCAAAGTTTAGACGCTGATTATAAGACGACCGCGTTTTTTCAGATGTATTTCCAAGAAAAAAACATCGTCTTATGTTCGGGTCAATACGGTATACATAAAAAATATCTGCATGAAACAGAAACAGCAGACGCGCTGAACGAGACGCAGATTCACTCTCTGCCAGCAGGTGGCGCTTAAAGTGTTTCCTTGGTTTTCGCTGTAAACAAAGCAGCGCTGCACTTATGAACTTTAATATGCATTATACAGAAGCAAGATGAAAAGAAAAAAATACCATCTAAACTTTTCTAAAGACAGTAATGGCGCTTTTCCACTGCGCGGTACGGCTCGGTACAGTTCACTTTTTGGGGGTTTTCCACTGGGTACAGTACCTGGTACCTAGTACTTTTTTTAGTACCACCTCGGTTGGGGTTGAACCAAACGTGACGTGTAAACTCTGCTGATCACGGATTGGCCGGAGAGAATCGTCACTACCTGCGTCACTGAACTTGCGACACAAACACAACAGAACCGCTAGATTTAAATCAGCACAGCCAGCGAAGGATCGAACGCAACCGTTTTAAACGAGCGTGCCTTTTTTTACCAACCAAAAAGTTTCGTTGTCTGTTGCGGTAGAACAGACATTCCTCTCGTTGATAGCAGAGGAGCGGATCCAGCGAGAGCTTGATGGAACAAGTTTTTTTTAGAAGTCGTGATAGTAGAGGCGGCGCAACTGTAACGGCATGTGAATAATCCCGCCCACTCTAAAGCGGTACTGAACTGCAGTGGAAACGCAAAGCGTGCCGCGCCGTACCGTATTGAGCCGTGCCGAGCCGAGTCGTACCACGCAGTGGAAAAGCGCCATAAGTTCCCCTCAGACATACATTCATATAAACTCCTACCCCTAACTGAATCGCGATTTGTTTGGCATCTCAACCGATTCGAATCGTCACATATTTGAATCGATTTTCAACCGGCTCGCGGTTAATCGTTACTTCCCTAAAAATAACTAAACAAATTAAATTAAATAATAAAAACTACACAACAAAATTACTCATTTTAAAATTAAAGTGAAAACATCTAATCTACAACAGTATATGAACGAAATTAAAATAACACTGATATGATGAAACAATGACCACATGTGTTGCTCAATTGGTATACCACTAAACTGTTAGTAAAATCTAAAGTGGATTTACTAGGGTAAAATCACTGTAATGGACCACTTTGGGTGGACTATCGCTTCATTAGAGTGCCTTTAATCTGCCAAACACAATCCCTACCCAACACAGTGTTCTTGGGCAGGGACTCAGCCTCGGACTCCATGGCTTGCTCCATAATGTTTTCCCTGTGAAGGAAAAGACGAAAGCCGCTGTGAGTCTGGCAGAGGTGCATGATGGGACAGCAGGGCTAAACGCTCACCCAGACTGTTCTAGATCCGTCACAACCAGTATATTCTTCTCCTCCTCGGCGGATGAAGTGTCGGGGGTCGTGACCACCACCACCTCCTCCATGTGCACGTTCACCTCAGAGGACGACGTCATGACGTCATCAGCGTCTGACAGCTGTCAATCAGCATCTGATGGGGAGGCAAGGAAAACCAATTTTAAATTATGCGTTATTTACTCACTGCAGTTAGGTTTACTCAGATATACTTTCGCAAATAAGACTACTGTGTTGTGGTACCATAGTAAAATTCTGAACGGATGGTTTTACCCTATCCTTTTTGATATTTTGATCTTTGTATTCAAAAGACCTTTAAAAATACCATGGTAAATGTCCAATACCATTGCACATCTTGTTAGTATAATCAGTTATTGCATTCATTAATAATGATTAATTATAGTAGGCATGTGCACAATCTTAAACTTACAGATTATCAGTGTTTTGAGTTTTATCGCTGAATGTTTGAATCGCTTTGACCGAATTAAAGACAAAAAAGTCGCGGCAGATATGTGCGTATGTGGAGGGCAAAATCACACGCAGAAAAAAACAGTATAAATCGAAACTTTACCCGCAAGAGTTTGAATCCGTCGTGTTTAGGAAGCGCTGTGCAGACAGACGCTACCGCGCATGCGCTCTCGCGACGTCACGCGCTGGGGCGTGATAAAGTGGGCGGGGTTAGCGGATTGTCTAAATAACATTTTTTTCTTTTCTTCTTAAGTTCAGGTCTTTGTTTTGTTTTAATTCAGCAGTTATTAACGTATTACTGAGATTTCAATGCGGCACAATGGAGGATTCGGGCTTTCTGGGCCTCCATGCGCCCACTCGTGGAAAGTTCACAAACAAGCTGCTATCGTAAAAACGTTTGGAAAAAAAATCAAATAAAAAAATTAAATTGACACTGCTGTTTCTGATTTGAATGTGTTTTACAGAAGTCTCTTCTGTTCATCAAGGCTGCACTTATTTGACTATCAATACAGAAAAAACAGTAATATTGTAATATATTTTTTTATTTTAATATCATTTAAAATGTAATTTATTCCTGTGATCAAAGCTGAATTTTCCGCATCATTACTGCAGTCTTCAGTGTCACGTGATCTTCAGAAATCATTCTGATATGCTGATTTATTATCAATATCGGAAACTGTTGTGCTGCTAAATATTTTTTTGGAAGCTGTAATACTTTTTTCAAGATTATTTGATAAATAAAGTGAAAAAGAACGACGTTTATTGAAAATATAAATATTATATATATGTCTTTATTATCACTTTATCAGTCCTTGCTGATTCAAAAAAAAGAAAAATGACTGACCCCAAACTTTTGAACGGTAGTGTATATTGTTACAAAATATTCCTATTTGGAATAAATGCTGTTATTTTAACTTTTTATTCATCAAAGAATCCTGAAAAAAAGTATCACAGGTTCACAGCAAAACTGTTTCCGATATTGAAAATAAATCAGCATCTTAGAATGATTTCTGAAGATCATGTGACACTGAAGACTGGAGTAATGATGCTGAAAATACAGCTTTGATCACAGAAATAAATTACAGTTTACAATATATTCACATAGAAAACGTATTTTAAATTGTAATAATATTTGACAATATTACTGTTTTTACTGTATTTCTGATCAAATAAATGTATCTGAGCAGAAGAGACTTGCAGAAGATGACAATTCTTACTGATCCCAAATGGCAGCATACATTAAAAAATACATTTGGACTGAAATATAATTTGCATATTAGTCTTACTGTTTAACTGCATTCAGCTTTTATTTATTTTACTTTACATTTACATTTATGCAGTTCACAGATGCTTTTATCCAAAGCGACTTACATTGCATTACTCACATTGCATTCAAGGTATACAATTTTATCAGCATAAATGCTCTTTCTGGGAATCAAACCCATGACCTTGGTGACCTTTGAGCTACAGGAATGATTCTCATATATATATATATATATATATATATATATATATATATATACAGTGGCATGCAAAAGTTTGGGAACCCCTTGCAGAATCTGTGAAAATGTGAATAATTTTAACAAAATCAGAGAGATCATGCAAAATGCCTGTTATTTTTTATTTAGTACTGTCCTGAGTAAGATATTTTACATAAAAGATGTTTACATTTAGTCCACAACAGGATGAAGATGTCCCAATTTTTCTTATTTTGCTGAAATACATTTTTTCCCCATTCAGTACTGCCCTTCGGAAGCAACAGACGATGCTTGCATGTTTCCCGTGTGGTAGATCATCCAGGTAACCACACACAGTATTAAGAAAGTATTAAGGGTTATTTGAATAATTTCAGTAATTTTTTTGTCTTGTGGACAAAATTTAAACATCTTATATGTAAAATATCTTACTCAGGACAGTACTAAATAAAAAATAACATGCATTTTGTATGATCTCTCTTATTTTGTTACAATTATTCACATTTTCACAGATTCTGCAAGGGGTTCCCAAACTTTTGCATGTCACTGTATATATATATATGCTTTGTGTATACAAAAGAACAGTTAGGTGTATATTTTTCATTTATGTTCTAGTCACAGACAACATAAATCAACATGGTGTATTATGATTTATTTCTGATTAAAACAAAATATATATATATCTACTGTATATAATACTGATACATGTACAAGTATGTTTGAAAAAAACAAAACAAACATGAATCAACACTCCAGTTGAGCATATTCAATTCTCTTCAATCATCACAGATTATTGAGAGGCAACATAAATGGGCCCAAAATTGATCTCATCTGAAGACATATCATTTATTTGTCGAGTAGAGTTGGCCAGTTTGAGGATTTGTCACAGCGTTGGGAATCTTGATAAGGTGCTGTCAGTTTTGGGAGAAAATAGCAATCATACGCATGATGCTTTTTCTCTGCAGCTGCATGTACTTTCCAGGTTTGGTCGTTTCTCACCAGTCAGTCTGCATACAGAGACAGAAAGTCATCAATGAGCACGTGTGAAAGAAAATATGATCATTTTAAATGTTTGGTACAGTGCAAAACTACAGTTTAAAGGTACAGGTTATCAGGTAAACTTCATGTCAATATTTTAATGGTTTTATTGCTATATCAAAATATTGATATAAGACATAACATGACCCTTAAACACGTAATAAATGACAAATTACACATAGTGTACTCTTCATTTATATAAGACCATAAGGGTTGGGTTTTCCTAAAGGTGAAGGCTAAAGTCAGTTTATTTGACCTTTTTATCAGCACATGTGGACACTTTAACCGATGAAATTAATAACAACCAAATGAAGCACAGTGTGAGCGAACTGGAAGTCAGCAAAGGCTCTTTCAGGAGAGATGGACAAGCTCTCAACTTTATTCTGAGGATTAATCTGGACTCTCAGACACACTGAAGAAGACATGCAATACAAATAAAAGTACTTATTTGTATATGAATATTTCCTAAATAATAATAACAAAAAATGAACAATGCCTAATAACTCTATTTATTGTGCACTTCAACAAGAATGAATCAATCACCTAAAGTGGAGATGGAGTCATGTCACTGACAATCAATAAAATGCAATAAAATAGAGGGATAAATAAGTACAATTCATATTTATGAATGAATCATTTCTAAATAATACCAACAACACAAAAATAAACAAACCATCCCTTTAAACCAACACTGGATAGTATATATTTATTGTGCACATAAACAAAAAACGAGAAGAAGAAAATAATTAATCAATTACCTGCAAGAATAAACGATCCAACGCACGATATGAAACCAGAAAAAAAGCTGTTGAAAGGAAACGTGCTGACTAATAAACTGCAGCGCTCCAGTCATCATAATATAGAGGAGATACGCGTCTATCACTTTCAGTTTGATCGGCGGCGTTTACTTAAATAACTGTTTCCAGTGAGGCACAGAGAGCTTCTTCCTCCAGGGGGCGCTCGAAGGCTCTAAATTCGAACTCTCCTTTGAAACGTAAAGTCATATAGATAAAGTTTTTTTTTTTTCGTTATTTAAAGGGGTCATATGATGCGATTTCAACCTTTCCTTTCTCTTTGGAGTGTTACGAGCTCTTGGTGCATAAAGAAGATCTGTAAAGTTGCAAAGACTAAAGTCTCAAATCCAAAGAGATATTCTTTATCAAAGTTAACAGTTAAACACGTCTACCTAAAACGGCTCGTTCTAACACGCCCCCACATGTCTATGTCACTATGTGGGAAGATTTGCATAACGCCGCACAAATGTTTACGCAAAGAAAGAAGACGTAACTTTTATTCTCGCTGTAGTATTGTTGTTGCCGCCGCCATGTCGTGAAGGCGCTGTGTGTTTCGTTGTGAAAGCGAAACTACTTTGTTTGGTCTTCCAAAAGAGGACGATATCCGCTTCGTCATGCCTGGAGCTGATCCGTGCTGGTCGCTGAGGAAATACAACAACTTCGTGCTGTGGTTCGCCGGATCGGCTTTCACCGTGGATGAAGCGGAGTTCAGCCCGGGGTCGTCACATGTGGTTGCCGCAAGCCTCCTTCGTCGAATTGCCGGCCGCGCCGTTCTCAAGCCCGCCGCCTCTGCTCACTCTAGGCCGCTGTGTGTGAAAGCTACTTTGTTTGGCCTTCCAAAAGAGGACATGACTAGAAATCAGTTCAACTCAAATATTCAGATGTGTGCAGCACATTTTATGGAGGACTGTTTCCTGATCCTGGGAGAGTAGACTACAATGCCGGCTGTTCTGACTCACAGACTGTAAGTACGTTTTTCATATTTAAAGAATTTGCCACTAATGATTCAAACGTGAGTTTTGAGCAGTGTAGAGTAGCGCTTGTTGTTTGTCATTTCTCGGATCACAAATGCAGACATGGTTTTATGTTTACGCGGCGCGATGCAACGCAACGCGTAAAAAGACAGTATAAATCATTATAATCAGTAATTATGTCCCCACTGGATGCAACAACTGCCTCGTTTATAATGGGTTTTAACGTTTTTGAATCATGGCTCCGGCCTAACAGGGCATCTTTTTAGCAACATCATATGACCCCTAGCCATCTGGTGTTGTTCAGTCATTTTAGGCAGAAATTTATTTTATTTAGAAATAAAAATCACTACTTCATCGGGATGGTACTTGATTACTTTTATTTTTTTTATTTTTTTACAAAAATAATAATACAAAAACAAAAATTCCTGGACTTGATTAGAAAAAGCTAAATGATCGTAAAAAAATAGTCACACATGTGTTGTTCGCGGTCAAAAATGACCGCCATTGGAAATGAATCGGAAATACACAAAAATACAGAGATTTTTTTTGTGTGTAGCGACAATCTACTACAAATCATTCACGATGCAGAAAAAAGTGCACAGCAATGAAGGGGTGACGCTCTAAAATATCAAGAGTGCAAAACAGACAAAAGTCGATAATATTACAAAGCAGTGCAGTGAAAAACAGTTCCGGTTTGTTTACATAATGTTTTTCATATTCTTAGGGCGTAGAATTAGTAGGGACGCTAGGTACATGTCCCTACCAATATCCAGCGACTACTAAATTGTCCCTAGCAATAATTTTGATCAAACAATTAAATATATGTATAGGCTATGTTACCACTATACATACATATATATATATATATTTAATACATCATAATAATTTCAGTGGTCAAACTATTAAAAATATGTTGAATTAAAATCGATCACAAATAAAAAATTTAAATAAATAATACATTTTCACCTTAAGAGGACACATAGGATGAATATAGAGACACAGTTTTAACTGCTTAAGGATGAACAGATCTTTGGATAGTTTCCATAGGCTACGCTTAGATCAACTTTAAATAAAGAAAAGAGGTTTAGAGGCAGATTTTTGTTTATGTATGTGAAATTTAGCAATAACAGAAAATGAAAGTTAGCCTATATTTTGTTATATTCTCTTTTGAGTAGTTAAATAATCCAATTACATAATCAAAATTGTGTAATTATTGTCTGATGGATGTATATGCTAGCTAAAAAAAGCTCTCTTTATGAATTATGAGTATGTTAGCTACCATAGCTATAAATGAAGACATTAGATGACATGAAACTGTGATCATAAATGTGAAAATGTTGGGGTAGTTGGCTGTTGTCTGCTGTTATGTCCCCACCAATGTCAAAATCAAACCTACACCCAAGATTCACGAAATTGTAGCACAGACATGAATGGATCAGGTGTAAAATAACAACCGTTTGAAAGTGAGAAGCCTTGGTTTAAGTAGTAACAGCAGAGGATATTCTGTTTTCGCGAGGACCATAATGTGAAGGCATAACATCTATAATCCAGAATAGACATTATACGATCTCTTTATCAGTGTCCTTTTATAAATTCTGAGTACATTTATTATAAATTATTTGTATAAATTGGCATTAAAACATTAGCAATTGCATTTCTATTTACGTTTCATGCAGTTGAACGTGTCCTTAATTTCTTTGTTTTGCATTGTAAACTGTTATTTCATAGGAACAAATGTCGTAATAGCCTACTTTGCTCAGATTTACTGAAATTCCATAACAAGAATAACACGTTTCTATTATCTAAAGTTTTACGATCTTGTTTTTCTCTCCGCTTGAGGTGCTGTTTTTATTTATTTATTATTTTATTATATTTATTTTTTATATTTCTCAAATGCGGTGCTAATTGTTCTCTTTTTTGTGAACAGTGCCAAAAAGGAAAGAAAAAATAATAATAGTGTATTATAGCTAATATAATATAATACATTAATTATGTAATAATTGTATAATTATATAAATAGTATTAATAATGTAAATAAAAAACAACAACAACTTAGCAATATTCGATAAAGAATTCTCTGTACGGCTGAATATTGCATAAATATTAGGAGAGTAGTATGCTAATATAGGCCTGCTATCTTTCTGTCTTCTCTGAAGGACCTGTGAGGATCAGATCTACTCAGTAGGCATGAGTCAGGGTTAAAAGAGTTGACACTCTGTCCATTCGTCTTATTATTGTTCTGGGAGTGCCACATCTAGAGCAGTGTTGCCAACTAATTTTCGGGGGAAGTTGCTAAAGGAAGTTCGATTTGTTGCTAAAAGTTGCTAAATGACGTTGTGATGTCATTGCGTGATGACGTCGACGCAAAATTGTGTCACTACATTAAAAAAATTTATATTTTTATATTAATTTAGATTTTTTTGTAAAATAATATAAATGCATAATATAATGTTAAAATATAAATAACGATTTGTATATACAACATTGAATTATTGAACACTTACACATTTTTGAACGATTACAAATTTAGCTAGTAAACTAGTAAAACTACACATTCTGAACAATTATAGTTTTAAGCAGTGTATTAGTAGTCAGTATGCTACACTCTAAGAAAAGAATTCACAGGTTTTTACCTGCATTTTAAATTACGCAGTGTATTTTGTGTTTCGGATTACAACGGATGATGGATGACGGATAATGTCCTGGAAAATTACTAGCACCTTTTCCATTTTTCTAGATATTTTTCTTACGGTGTACTAACTGATCAACAATCACAGGTACAAGCTGCTAACCAGGTGTATCATAAATGAGTAATTATTAAATTATTATTATTATTATCAAATTGAACAATTGCAAATAGCAGTAACTTAATTCACGTGATGTGTGTACTACTAGGCATCTTTGGTTTCCTCTTTTTGTGAAATTTAGATGGACAATGTGTGCCTTTTTATTGTTTGAGCCACTTATCAAAAGTTGCTAAAAGTAGCCAAATAAAATAAAAAAATAGCTACATTTGTTGCTAGGTGCTTTTGGAAGAAAAAGTTGCTAGGGTAGTCTGAAAAGTTAATAAATTTAGCAACAAAATTGCTAAGTTAGCAAACACTGATCTAGAGAGTTTTCAGTACTGTGGTAAAAGTGTGGTAATTTGGATGAAACCGAATGAACCTCACACTGATTCAGCTTCTCGGTCAGTGTTTGATAATTCAGGTCTGCCTCAGAACCCGGAAGTAGCGTTCAGACACTGATGCATTGTATCAGAGTTGTCACCTGTGTCTGCAGCTCATCTTCAGCAACAATGCGAGTCCCACAGGTGTCGAGGTGAGGATGATGAGGATGATGAGGATCAGACCTGAGTTTACAGCCATTATGTGCGTATAATCACAAAGTGTGTGTTTAATGGTTCTGTAGAGCTGAGAGTATGACAGCAGGTCATGTTTGAATGCCATTTATTACAGGATTTCTGCTTTTGATTCGCTAATATTAAATATTCAGAGTGTTTTGATTGATGACAGTGGATTGAACTAATTGTTGACGGGCGTTTCTGGCTTACTGGAGCTGAATTCTCAGGAATAAGACAAATTCAGCATCCAAAATACACTGTAATTGAGTATTTTTAAAAAATATATAAAATATATACTATGGTATTACCATATGGTAACACTAATATCTATCTATCTATCTATCTATCATAGATAGATAGGAAGATGAAATAAAAATAAATATTGTGTAAAAATATATAGCTTAAATATATCTGTAAAATATTATTATTATTAGTAGTAGTAGTAGTATTAGTAGTAGTAGTAGTAGTACACCCTAAAAAATGCTGGGTGAAATACAACCCAGTGCTGGGTAAAATGGGGACAAACCCAGCAATTGGGTTGTTTTGACCCAG
>NW_015505307.1:1474263-1480103 GCF_001515645.1 Sinocyclocheilus grahami | reverse complement strand
GCTGAGGAAATACTACAACTTTGCGCTGTGGATCGCCGGATCGGCTTTCACCGTGGACGAAGCGGAGTCCAGCCCGGGGTCGTCAGATGTGGTTGCCTCAAGCCCATTGGCCGCTCCTTCGTCGAATCCGCCGGCCGCACCGTTCTCAAGCCCACCGGGCTCCGCTCACTCTAGGCCACTGTGTGTGACGCTGTGTTTCATTGTGAAAGCGATGACTACTTTGTTTGGCCTTCCAAAAGAGGACGATATCTGCTTTGTCATGCCTGGAGCTGATCCGTGCTGGTCGCTGAGGAAATACATCAGCTTCGTGCTGTGGATCGCCGGATCGGCTTTCACCGTGGACGAAGCGGAGTCCAGCCCGGGGTCGTCAGATGTGGTTGCCTCAAGCCCATTGGCCGCTCCTTCGTCGAATCCGCCGGCCGCACCGTTCTCAAGCCCACCGGGCTCCGCTCACTCTAGGCCACTGTGTGTGACGCTGTGTTTCATTGTGAAAGCGATGACTACTTTGTTTGGCCTTCCAAAAGAGGACACGACTAGAAATCAGTGGTTAAGTTGTATCCGTAATTATGTCCCCACTGGATGCAACAAATGCCTTGTTTATAATTGGTTTTAATGTTTTTGTCTCATTGCTCTGGCTGGACAGGGCATCATCACAGTATGGTAGGGGCGTAACATTTCCGTCACACGCTTGAGGTATTCGGCCAATCACAACGCACTGGATAGTTGGCCAATCAGAGCACACCTCGCTTTTCAGACCGATGAGCTTTGTAAAAATCGACGCGTTTCAAAAAGGCGGGGCATAGAGGAGAAACAATAATGTACAGTATGTGGAAAATAATGTTTTTTGAACCTTAACCCATAAACACATTTCATTACACCAAATACACAAAATAATGTTCTTTTTAGCAACATCATATAACCCCTTTAAAAATGATGTTTTAATAATTAATAATAATAATTGAATTATTATTGTTATTGTTGTTGTTATAAGAAGAACATTCTGCTGTGCAATAGTATTTCTGTCACAATTTCTACAAGTTAAACCGAACGTTTATTTTGAAGGGTTGCCGCAAGGTTTCTGTGTGTTTATATGACAATAGTTTTTCTCAAATGTAATGGTAAAATGCTCATGAAGTGACGCTCAGAGCAGCTCTTGAGATGAAGTACACGTGTTCATGTCCTCGTATCGTGATTTAATTAATTGTACAGCACTTCTTTTGAGTTATTCATCCAAAAACGTACACGGTAAGTTCCATTTATATGACTGGATTCCGCAATATTTTCTGCGTTTTCAGCATTGTCAAATCAGCTGAAAGGGAGAGTTCACCCAAAAATTATTAACTCACACTGTTGTGGTGTCAAACCTGCACTTACTTTCTTCCATGGAACACACAGAATAACTATTAGGTGAAGTATTCCTTAAACCATATTGTCTATGTATGTCTTTCTTGTATGCATCTTTCATTCCCAGCTCTCCACGGATCCAGACGGTGTTGACCAGCTCATCCTCGGGTCTAGAGGGCTTCAAAGCTCACGCCGTCTTCCAGGAGATCAGTAAAAAGCTGCATGAGGTATGAGAAGCCCTTTTCAGTTCAGTTCATTCATATGAGTTCATGAGCTGCAGTGTTAAAGCATCTTAACACCTCAACATCCCTGCTCAAGGCTACAGCAAGATCAATGTGAATCTGTGTTATTACCCAGCTTTGATCATGTCAGCAATGATCCTCTGTCAGGTTTCAGGCCAGGTTTTCCCTGCTGGCTGGTGTGAAAGGGTTTTATTCAGACTACAAAGTTACTGGGTGCTCAAAGGATCGTCTTTTCATTAAACCCAATCCCTCTGTCTTATCCGGATGATCCTTTTCATGCCATTTCACGTGCATCACTTACTCTTTTAAGGTGTTTGTTGACATGTGTGTCCATCCCCTTCCCCAAACTGCTCTTTCATAACCTGGGTAATATTATAAATCAAGCCATGACAGAGTCTTTACCCGCTTAGCCTCGTCATCTGGGTTTACAGAATAGTTATTCACCTTGTATTGTACCAAACTCATATGGTTTAATTTCTTCCTTGCAACATAAAAGGAAATTTTTTTGCAGAATGTCTGAGAAAGTTCTTTTGAATGCAAAAATATGAAGCAGCATAACTGTTGTCGCCTTATAAACCATACCAGTACACACACACACACACACACACACACACACACACACACACTCTTCCTACAAACAACATCAAAACCCACTTAAAAGGAATTAAACTCAAATCAATTGACAAACAAATACATAAATGTGATTTTTAATAAATTATTTATTTTCATGAACTTACTATTTTAATTAAAATGTGTTATGCTGATGCAAATTATACACAATTAACAATATTATTAAAACAGCTTTTAAACTTTTAATTAAAGTGTATTAAATAAATACAAATTATACACGATTAACAATCTTATCTAAAACAACTTTTAAACTATTTTAATGAAAATGTATTAAATGAATACAGCAATATTATTAAAATAACAGCTTTTAAATATTGTAATTAAAATGAATTAAATGAATACAAATTATTCATAATGAACATTATTATTATTATTAAAACCGCTTTTAAACTCTTAATTAAAATGTGTTAAATACAAATTATTCACGATTAACAATATTATTTAAAACCGCTTTAAACTTTGAATTAACATTTATTAAATTTATACCAATAATACATAATTAACTATTTTATTAAAATAATAGCTTCTAAAATAGTGCAATTAAAATGGATGAATTAAATGAATACAGATTAACTACTGTTAAAAACAGCTTAACTAACTAAAAGCTATTAAAAACTAATTATACATAGTTTACAATACTATAAAAAGAACGCCTTTTGTAATATTTTCTTTCAAGAATTTAACAAGTAAAAGCAGACTGACATTTTTAATGATATAATGAGTCTTTGCATTTTTTGAGTGCTTTCAAGTGTTACTTTCAAAAATGTGCATTTCAGATAAAGACAGAAGCTTTGGAATTCGAACAGTGACTAAAGCGTTGACGTAAATCTGCTCTGTTAGATCAGACTTAGAAAGATAGCAGTGCACCTCTCCTCAACAAGCCGCACGATTTGATCCCTCAACCATCTCTGTTATATGAAGTGAAACCTCATCTGAGAATGTGTCTTGAGGCATTTGGCGCCGTTTCTCCGGGAGTGCAATCGCTTGTGCCCTTCCTCACCTTCCTCATCTGTTTTAATGACGCATGGGTGTGGGACTTCAGCGTGTGGATATTCACAGGTGTGTGTGTGTGTGTGTGTGAGAGAGTCTGTGTGATCTGTGTGGAGGATGAGAGGAAATGAAAGCAAGCGAGAATGTGTGTGCGGCCTAATGACCAGAATCAAAGCTGCTCACGCGGACCGGATTCTCATTCGTTGTGTAACAAGAGCTAAACGCACCAAACCAACAGGTGTTGAGCTGTTGTGTCGGACAGTTTCCCAGTCCTTAAAGGGGTGGTTCATACAAGGCGGTTTAGCCAATCACAACACACTGGGCTAGCTAACCAATCAGAGCCCATCGCCTATTTCTGAGGGAGGGGCTTCATAAAAGCAGGAAATGATCAGTGCGTTTTTCAGAGGGGTGTGGAATAAAGATAAATTATGTGAAAAATAATGCGTTTTAAAAAAAACGAAGCGTTAACACATGTTAGACTGCACCCCGTAAACACAATCAAGCCTAGAAAACAACCAGTGAACCGGGAAAAGGCAGCAAAGGGGGCGGGGCCATGCTGCGCTGCTTTAGAGAAGAGGAAGAGAAAACTAGAGGTGCACGTAAAAATCTATTCATATATGAATCGCGATTCTGTCTTCTAACAATTCTAATGGATTCACAAGTTTCAAAATCAATGTTCTAAAGCAGCGGTTCTTAATACTGTTCCTCACGTCCCCCGCTCTGCACACACTCTGAATCTCTCTCTCTCTCTCTCTCTCTCTCTCTCTCTCTCTCATTCAGCTCAGCTCCAACAATGAACTGTTCCAATTATACACTTATTTTCACATAGCTATCAGAAGCGTTAAACATGGACGCGCGTGTAGTTGCCGTACTGTTTTAAAGCTTTAATCAGGATAAAACCGTATATTAAAAGCTAACATAAGCAGTAGCATTTACAAATAACAGCATATCTAAAAGTATGAGACAACCACAAACAAAAAACGTGCTTGCACAGGTTCTGCACGATCCTCTTCAGTAATATCCTCTGCTTCTCAATCGGGCTCAAACTGATAAGCGACATTAACGACGCCGTTGTTTACAATACAACCGGAGCACATGCCGCTGAGGTGAGGGGCGGGACGCTTAGACGTGCACTAGAGGCGGGTTAGCCTATCACAACACACTGGGCTAGCTAACCAATCAGAGCCCATCGCCTATTTCTGAGGGTGGGGCTTCATATGTATTTCTGAGGGAGGGGCTTCATAAAAACAGGAAATAATCGAGGCGTTTGTTAGAGAAGGGACAGATCGGTGTGGAATAAAGGTAAATTATGTGAAAAATAATGCGTTTTAAAAAAAACGAAGCGTTAACACATGTTAGACTGCACCCCGTAAACACAATCAAGCCTAGAAAACAACCAGTGAACCACCCCTTTAATAATGTTCTGCCTTTATTTTTCTTAGACGAGAAAGCAGACTGCACCATAGCCATGGCCGACTCGGACCTGCTGGACCTCATGACTGGAACGATGAATCCACAGACCGTAAGTCCTGATGAAGCAGACAGATAAATCACCAAAACATCCTCCATCCGTCTGTCCGTCAAATCAAATTATCTATACTACTAATCTTCTATACTACTTTTCAGTTACAAGCTAGACTGCAAAAAATGAAAATGATCAGACTTTTTGTCTTTTTACCCCATTAAAAATACAAAAACATAAATAAAACAAACAATTTTTAAACAAGAAAAGAAACCTATTTGCTAGTGGATCAAGTAAAATTTTCTTAATTCAAGAAATATGCTCTGAAAACTACTTTTAATATCTTGTGCAGTTTTAGGAATGTTTAGATATTTTTGGAGTGATTTAATGATTTTTAAAAGTTATTTTTTACTCAATGAATGTTTAATTTGAAAGTGCACTAGCATGCAACACTTTGGAGTCAGTAAGTGTATTTATTTTTTATTTTTATGAAAAATAATGCGTTTTTAAAAAAACGAAGCGTTAACACATGTTAGACTGCACCCCGTAAACACAATCAAGCCTAGAAAACAACCAGTGAACCACCCCTTTAATAATGTTCTGCCTTTATTTTTCTTAGACGAGAAAGCAGACTGCACCATAGCCATGGCCGACTCGGACCTGCTGGACCTCATGACTGGAACGATGAATCCACAGACCGTAAGTCCTGATGAAGCAGACAGATAAATCACCAAAACATCCTCCATCCGTCCGTCCGTCAAATCAAATGAATCTTCTATACAACATTTCAGTTACAAGCTAGACTGCAAAAAATTAAAATGATCAGACTTTTTGTCTTTTTACCCCATTAAAAATACAAAAACATCAATAAAGCAAACTATTTTTAAACAAGAAAATAAAACTATTTGCTAGTGGATCAAGTATAATGTCCTTAATTCAAGAAATATGCTCTGAAAACTACTTTTAATATCTTGTGCAGTTTTAGGAATGTTTAGATATTTTTGGAGTGATTTAATGATTTTTAAAAGTATTTTTTACTCAATGAATGTTTCATTTGAAAGTGCACTAGCATGCAAAACTTTGGAGTCAGTAAGTGTATTTATTTTTTATTTTTTATAAATTAATACTTTTATTCAGCAAGCATGCATTAAATTGATCAAAGTGAAATTTTT
>NW_015505307.1:1444927-1474061 GCF_001515645.1 Sinocyclocheilus grahami | reverse complement strand
TGAGTTTGTTTCTTCATGGGAACAAATTTGGAGAAATGTAGCATTGCATCACTTGCTCACCAGTGGATGCTCTGCAGTGAATGGGTGCCGTCAGAATGAGAGTCCAAACAGCTGATAAAAACATCACATTTTTACTAGATTTTTTCTGTAATCTTACCAACCCCAAACTTTTGAACTGCAGTGTGTGCCAACAATTAAAAAGGTTGCAAATGTCATGTCATGCTGACTTTTAAACATAGGTTGCATTTCAGTTACAAGCTAGACTGCAAAAAATTAAAATGATCAGACTTTTTGTCTTTTTACCCCATTAAAAATACAAAAACATCAATAAAGCAAACTATTTTTAAACAAGAAAATAAAACTATTTGCTAGTGGATCAAGTATAATGTCCTTAATTCAAGAAATATGCTCTGAAAACTACTTTTAATATCTTGTGCAGTTTTAGGAATGTTTAGATATTTTTGGAGTGATTTAATGATTTTTAAAAGTATTTTTTACTCAATGAATGTTTCATTTGAAAGTGCACTAGCATGCAAAACTTTGGAGTCAGTAAGTGTATTTATTTTTTATTTTTTATAAATTAATACTTTTATTCAGCAAGCATGCATTAAATTGATCAAAGTGAAATTTTTGAAGAACATTTCTATTCCAAACAAATGCTGTTCTCTCCAACTTTTTTATTCATCAGAAAGTCCGGCAAAAAATAAATTATCACAGTTTCCACAAAAATATTAAACATAAGAATAATAATAAATGTTTCTTGAGCAGTAAATCAGCATATTAGAATGATTTCTGAAGGATCATGTGACACTGAAGACTGGAGTAATGATGCTGGAAATTCAGCTTTGATCACAGAAATAAATGACAGTTTACAATATATTCAAATAGAAAACACTTCTGTAAATATTTCACAGTATTACTGTTTTTACTAGATTTTTTCTGTAATCTTACCAACCCCAAACTTTTGAACTGCAGTGTGTGCCAACAGTTAAAAAGGTTGCAAATGTCATGTCATGCTGACTTTTAAACATAGGTTGCATATCATATCCTGGAAAATAATATCTTAGAGTAGAATGGTAGAATGGCTGCAAAAGCAGATCCCTGACATTTCCAAGTGGTTTGTATGGTTATAATTATGATTTTGGCTGATTAGTCTCGGTTTCCCTGTTTGGATGAACCACAGAGACTCATCCCACATGAACCCAGATGTTTTTCTGTCCTTTACACTCTCCTACGTAGTTGTTTTGAGGCATTGAGATCTGTATCTGTGTATGTGACAGTGAATTCAAAGTGGTATTGTTTTTGCTACGAGAGTGCCTTTTTATATCAATCTATGATTCACAACTGAATAAAGGAAATGTAAAGACAATTTCTATTTCAAGGTCTCTCTTTTGAGGAATGTCAAGGTTGGGCCCTTAAAGCACAGTTCATGTAGCTCCCATCCTCCTTTTGTACATTGTCTCAAACCCACCTCCTGTTTTCCACGAACTGTTTCTCCACAGACGCTCAAAAACACTCCCTCCCCCACTCACTTTCCTTTTCTAATGCTAATGGCCCGCATTGAGAAAGAGAGATTATTGTGCGGCCTCCCGTCTGAATCACAGAGAGTTTCCATTCCTTCAAGACCACAGAGACTCATCCCACATGAACCCAGATGTTTTTCTGTCCTTTACACTCTCCTACGTAGTTGTTTTGAGGCATTGAGATCTGTATCTGTGTATGTGACAGTGAATTCAAAGTAGTATTGTTTTTGCTACGAGAGTGCCTTTTTATATCAATCTATGATTCACAATTCAATAAAGGAAATGTAAAGACATTTTCTATTTCAAGGTCTCTCTTTTGAGGAATGTCAAGGTTGGGCCCTTAAAGCACAGTTCATGTAGCTCCCATCCTCCTTTTATACATTGTCTCAAACCCACCTCCTGTTTTCCACGAACTGTTTCTCCACAGACGCTCAAAAACACTCCCTCCCCCACTCACTTTCCTTTTCTAATGCTAATGGCCCGCATTGAGAAAGAGAGATTATTGTGCGGCCTCCCGTCTGAATCACAAAGAGTTTCCATTCCTTCAAATTTCCACGCTTCACCCTTCACGGAAAAGCCACAGATGGAACGAAAGACGTTTTTGACCCATGACTGATCAACAGGCTCCAGTGAGAGCATTTAACCTGGCCATACTCAACCTGAACTGGTCCCCCCCCAAAAAAAAAAAAAAAAATCACTTTTTTAGCAGGAGACATTTTAAATGTGTTCTGAATGTTTGTATTTTTTTTTTTTTAAATATGGTTTTTGTTTCATTTCAGATTTTTAAACTATTTTAAGCCATTCATCCTATTACAGGTTATTTTAAGGAAAAAAATATTTTTATTATCGGGAAATACAAGTTTATCAACAATTAGAAAACTAAATAACTTTAAAGTGCTATTATTTTCACATTTAAATCTCAGCCTTTTTCAGTTTTTCATTTAAATTTGACGTTTCCATACAGCATACAGCATACAGCAATGCCATCATAGTAATGTATAATGAATTGTGATTGGCTTGCTTGCTGAAAAGCGATCAGCCTTTTTTTTTCAATCAACGATTTCTTAAATTCGACTTGTTTTTTTTCCTAGTATCTGTTTAACCACCTATAGCCACATTTGCATCCATCATTATTTATTAGTTATTAGATCTAGTGTTAAATTGTGATATTATGCCACAACAAAGCCAATATGATACAAATTCCTACCTCTCTCTTAAAGGAATAGTTTACCCAAACATTGAAAATGTCCTCACCCTCAGGCCATCCAAGATGTAGATGAGTTTGTTTCTTCATGGGAACAAATTTGGAGAAATGTAGCATTGCATCACTTGCTCACCAGTGGATGCTCTGCAGTGAATGGGTGCCGTCAGAATGAGAGTCCAAACAGCTATAAAAAACATCACAATAATCCACAAGTAACCACACCACTCCAGTCCATCAGTTAACATCTGTTAAGTGAAAACCTGTGTGTTTGAAATAAACCAATTCATCATTTAGATGCTTTTAACTTTAAACCGTCGCTTCCGGCTAAAATACAAGCCCTTGATCCATAACATTACTTTCTGCAGTCAAAAAGTCGTCCCGTCTGAATCAGGAGAGAAATATATGCACTGATCAAACACCGTTTACAAGACAAAATAGCCCTAAACAAATATTTGGATGGATTTTGATTTGAGAGTACAACAGGAGATGGACTTTTTCACTTGAGGAAGCGTTATTATTATTACGAACTCATATTTTGGCCAGAAGCAATGGCTTAAATTTGTAAATTTGTTTCTTACAAACATGCAGCTTTTGGCTTCACCAGACATTAACTGATGGACTGGAGTGGTGTGGATTATTGTGATGTTTTTATCAGCTGTTTGGACTCTCATTCTGACGGCACCCATTCACTGCAGAGCATCCATTGCTGAGCAAGTGATGCAATGCTACATTTCTCAAAATCTGTTCTGATAAAGAAACAAACTCATCTTGGATGGATGAGGGTGAGAAAAATTTCAGCACATTTTTGTTTTTAAGGTGACCTGTTCTTTTAATGTTCAGTGCTCATTCTTGTAATGTAAATTAAATCAAGGTTCATTCTAATTGGTGGATCACAACTTCTATTGAGTGAGTTTGGCTCACTCAACATTTGTGCTGAGCTCATTCCTCTCACCTCTCTCAATCATGTCTTGTCCTATCAAAAAAGTGGGAAAAGTGAGTTTCAGAAGCTGCAGTTGAAAGTCTATCAGCATGAAATCTGGCTATTTTTATCTGACCTTAATTCGTTTTTATATTCTGTTATTGCTTCCACTTGGCTGGTAACTGATGTTTGGGAACAGACTGAAACGAGAAGTCATTAACCGCGTTCACTCTGTTTTAGTGCTACCTGAGTGCTTCCTGTTAGCAGGGATGGAGGCGTACGGTTGTGCAGCGCTTACAAACAAAGCTTTAATGAGTCACTCTCTGAAATGGCCTCAGGGTTCATTCCTTCTGCGAGGAGCATTTCTGTCCTTCAAAAAAGGACTCATTAAAGCCTGTCATTACGACCGCAGTTGCTCTTTCACAATCATATCACGGCACCTATTTATGAGACTTCAGAGCAGTTTGTGAGAGGATTCACCTGACCTTGAGAACTGACAGTTAATGAAGGTTAATCAAATTGTTGACCTTCGTTGTACCTCGAGTTTTTCCTCTGGGACACATAGTTTTGAACTATTTTCTGAAAGGTATTACAAAATCATGCTTATACAATATTTACTTTGACTTATTACGTGATGTGTTTAAAAATTGTAACCACACACACACACACACGTTTGTTTTTATGGTTTATGGGGACTCTCCATAGGCGTAATGGTTTTTATACTGTACAAACCGTATTTTCTATCGCCCTACACCAACCCTATCCCTAAACCTACCCCTCACAGGAAACTTTCTGCATTTTTAGATTTTCAAAAAAACTCATTCTGAATTATTTATAAGCCTTTTGAATTATGGGGACACTGAAAATGTCCTCATAAATCACCTTCTCATTGTAATACCTATGTCATACCCATGTTATTATACAAATTTGTGTCCTCATAAACCACATAAACACGCGCACACACACACACCCACACACACCACTATTATTATGACACACACACACATATATATATATATATATATATATATATATATATATATATATATATATATAGTCTAATTTTTATATTGATGTAACTTTTTAATATTGCATGAAGTATTGCTTTATTTACTATTTTAATTTTTGTGCCTATGTCTTTCTTTCTTTCTTTCTTTTTCTTTCTTTCTCTGTTTTAAAAACTATTTAAAGAAAGAAATTACAAAATCATTTTTTGTACAATGTTCAATTCCTGACTTATTACACAACTGAACTAACTACACAAAACAATACATATTGTCTAATTTTTATATAAATGTAAATATTTAATATTATAATATTAATATTGCATTCATTTATTAATTCACTGTATTTGTTTGTTCATTCATTCATTCATTCATTCATTCATTCATTCATTCACATTTATTTATTTATTTCATTTGATTTGATTTTTTGTGTGCTTAGTCCTGATGTCCTCTACAAAGTGTTTTTTTATTCAAGTCATTGAAAAACAAAATCAGTGTATTTATTGAAAAAAGAAAATCATATTCTGCTTTATAAACTATAATTTTTCTGAGAGGCTTTTACAAGAATCCATTTTAATATCAATCAGACACAAAAATTCAATACAAAATCTCTGTTTTTGATCATTTGTTCAAAAAAAAAAAAAACATGCAGAGAATGTTTTCATGGCCAAACCCTCATTTAGTGTCTCTGAATAGCCCTGTTGCTTTTGAGACACTGAAGTGTGGCTTGTAAGGCCACAGAAAAATAATTCACAAAAACAAATGTCCTCTACTGGGACACAAATTAATTCCTTGGATACAGATGAATAGCTTATCCTCTCAGGAGGTTAATATATAAAAAAAAAAATCAATGTTAATCTCTCTTTTGTGTGCTCTCGTTCATGCAGGCGTTCTTCCAGGGCAAACTGAAGATCACCGGAAACATGGGCATGGCGATGAAGCTTCAAAACCTGCAGCCGGGCAAAGCCAAGCTGTGAGAGGCGGAGCCTCAAAGAGAGCGGGGTCTCGAGTAGCTCCTCTCACTGAGTTCACTGTCAGAGCAGCTGCAGAGTTTCAACCTCTTTCTAACCAGCTAAAGGGATAGTTCACCCAAAAAGAAACATTTGGTCGTAGTTTACTCTGTTTTCTAATTCCTTTCCGTAAACATATGACTATTCTTAGTCTTTTGCGAGGAGAAGGCTAAAATATAAGAATTTGCGAATGTTGTACAGTCGTATGGGTTTGAAATAACATGAAGGTGAGTGAATGATGCCAGAAATCTCATTTTTGGGTGAATTATTTAAATGAATCACAGGAGTCTGATAGATGGATACAAAAATACCATATTAATACCATTCTTAAGGAACACTTTTCCTTTGATTGGCAGCCATAACTGTTTAAATGATATGCGTGTGTGGATTGATTGTTTGCTTTGAAGGGCTTCTTGGAAGTGAAGCCCCGTAAAGTGCCTGTGAACTATAAACTCAAACACATGGGCTTTGATGGACAGATGTGTTGTTAAAATGTACAACCAGTGGTGTATAAAGTACCTGAAAGCCATAGTCAAGTAAAAGTACAAATAACTTACCAGAAAAGTCACCGTTTACATTGTAAAAACATACTTTAATTCTTTTACTCAAGTAATATTGTAAACTTACTTGAGTAGAAGTCTTAAAGTATGTGATAATTATTGTAGCCTACTTAAGTACGAAAAGTATTTTTAAATCTTAAACTTAAGTATTGAAAGTAAAAGTACAAGTAAATGCAAAATGGAAAAGCAGCAAATAAATATATATTAAAAATATTCATACACCGCTTAAGTAGCAAGATTGTGTTCAGTTTGAACTCTTTCTTCCATTTTGTATTTTTGGGTAAGAATAAGAAGCACTTCATCCGGTACTTAGTGTCTTTCATTCCAACATAAGAAAACATTTCTGGAATCTGCATCTGAAATAGCATTTAGATGTATTTACACAGTTTAATGTATCTCAGAGGGAACATGGATGCATTTAAACGGCAGTTACAGATGGATAAATAGGCCTAATGTTTTGTTTTTAACATAAAATGCTGAATACTGATATTTGAAATAATTTAAAACATGAAAAAAATAGTCGAAATGTGAAATTAAAACCGCCAGTAGGTGGCAGCAAGTGACTGATAATGAGTGAGTCATTGAGATTCAACCGATTCATTCAAACGGCTGATTCATTCAGGAACAAAGCATTCGACTGTGTTAATGAGTGAATCACTGATTCATTTATTCAACTGATTCGTGCAAAAAGCTGATTCATTCAGTAAGTAAACACCATTGCTCAGAGACGCAAAACAGTGCTGTGTGATCTTTGTTTGGAACTATTTTCGTTGGCAAAATTGAGCAAAAACAAGCAATATTATGTCTAAAATGTAAGTCACTTATTGCTTTACTGAACATGTATAAAACGATTATTAAATGTGTTATGCTGATATCTGCAGAAAAACGGTACTCTTTGCATGATATAGATTAAGTTAACTATATTAAATTATATAAATATAAAAAGCATACAGAAGCATTTTTGCCGTCTACAATTTAGAATGCCTGGAATTTTGAGTTTATAATAGACTAATAAATCAACGTGCGTGCACTCTGTGTGTGTGATCTGGTGATATAGCCTACTTGATAATGTCAGATCGCACATCATTACAACAACACTTACCATATTATCACGGATATACTGTATATCGCACACTAGACTCGACTTGAGTGGAAAATGAATCATCCGTGGTTGTTGTTTGCACATGAGCAAAGGTGTTTTTAGGAGTCTAACTTGCAAACGCCAGACCACTGATTCGTCAAACCTGCTTCCCTGCAGTCCGTGTTCTTCTGACTTCTGACTATTTTGTAGCAAGTAACGAATATGCTTCGGGGAAATGTATCAGAGTAAAAGTATACATTTTAATTAGGTAATGTAGTGGAGTAAAAGTTGGCTGAAATATAAAAACTCAAGTAAAGTACAGATGCTCCCAAAAAATACTTAAGTACTGTAACAAAGTATTATTACTTCGTTACATTACACCACTGTGTACAACAGCATTGCGATTCATTCTGTTTCGTCTTTATAGTTATTCAAGGTCACGAGGAGCAGGTTTACAGTCCTGCTTTGATACAACAAACACCAATTATATAAATATATATCCATCAGTGCATGGATATATTTGACAGTATCTTGCAGGTATAATTGTAGTATCAATGTTTTTTGAGTGTTTCCCCATCAGCTGCTAAAATACTTTTGTACTAAATAAACCTAATCTTTCTCATTAAAATGGGAAGTATGTGTTCATTTATCAATTTAATTTGATCGTCATGAACAAAACATCTAAGAATCATACACGTTTGTTGGTCACAGAGCTTATTTTCCTCAATAATTCAAAAGCCAGTGGGGAAAAAAACTATTGGGTTTTATCAAAAAGAGGATTTTCCCTGTAATAAGAGTAATTTAAGTCCCTTTGCCTACAGGTCTGTTAAACAACTAGTTATTAATGATGGAGGCCGATGCTTTAGCATGAAAACTACTCGTACATAAACCACCATTTTTTTTTTCTGCCGAGTGCTCAATTCATGTTGAAGCTAATTTGCCTGCATATCATTTCTTGCTCTTCTCGTGAGATGATCCAGTGTAAGTGTGTTTCAGCACTTCTGGAAAGCTCAGACGTTTCCACCCAAAGTTACTGGCCGATGTCCAGCCTGCCACGCTTATGTTTTCCCTTTGAAAACTTCAGCTGAAACACTAAATCCCTGGAATTGTTAACGAGCTCTGACCTACATTCCACAGCTCAGACTCTCTCTCTCTCTCTATCTGTGTCCTTCATTTGAAACCTTTATTTCTTCCATATTACATGCATCACTAGTTAGAGTTTTGTATATTGTATTATTAGGTCATAGCTGAATTGTGTAGTTTCTGTGTCCCAAGCAAATTAGCAAAAATTATAACGTTTTTCAAGCAGGTTTCTCGAACGTTCCCCCCGTCTGCTACTGGCCAGACAAACAGGACAAATCAAAGCTGATGTCAACTGTCAATCATAAACTCTGCTAAAACAAGAAAAAACATAAGTACAGTGCACTGATAAAATGTTTGCCTTGAATGCACTGGAAGTTGCTTTGGATGAAAGTGTCAAATGCATATAATATAATGTAATTGTGAAAACAATGAAAGTGTAGAAGAGCGAGATGAAAAGATGATGAATGATGAATGTCTTCTGGTGCTGCTGCTGATAATAGATGATACAATCTCTTCACGGTAATGTGAAGAAGAGATCAAGTGAAACATGACTGTAATATGAAAGCTTCCAAATAAAGTTCAGTCTTAGAAGTTTTAAACATTTGTTCCGTTTTTTTTTTACAGAAAATATATTGGAATAACTTTCATGGCTCAAATCAAGTGTCAGATTGATATATATATATATATATATATATATATATATGTTTATGTATTTATAAATTAAATTATTTTTAATTAAATATTTTTCTCTGCATCAGTTACTCTAGAATCAACATTATACTATTACATTTTCTATTTGATTTTAGTAAGTTTGAGGGTTTTTTATGCATTTTTATTTGTTTTTTTAATGTATATATATATAGTATTTATACATTTTTTATTCATTATTTTTATTTAGTTTTAGTTACTTTACTACTTCAACTTAAGCTAAGCGAAAATGCTAAATGTTAAAACGTTTTTTTAAAAAGAACTTTTCTTTTATTTCAGTTAAAATGTATTTATTTCTAGTAACAACATTTTTTTTTGTTTTATCTTAAAATATTAGATATGATGATGGTGTCAAATTGATACTGTATATATGTCATAAATGTGAATTATTTATTAAACAACTGTGCCTTTTAATTTCTGCCATTTAATACATAAATTATTTTTTAACCTCATAAGGGTTTTTAGTTGTAAAAATCATTGTGCTGCACATCCTCTATGCCTAATTATTTATTCTTTTTTTATGAAACAGTTATGACTCTAAAATCTCATTAGATGAGCTGATAAAAATAGGCAATACATGCACACCATCAGTTGAGCTCCATATGAAGATGCCATGTTGCATATTAACCATTACTATTTCAGTTATTTTTTAGAAAATCTGTATCTTTCATTTGTTCCTGTTGCATTTTATTAAAGCTGTAATCAACTTGAGTCTGTGCTCTACAGTGATTTTACAGTGGTAAAGAGTGTTTTATGTATAACACTTCTTACCGTGGTAAAATCAGTTTAAACAGTTCAGAGTTGCTGTTTTTTGCTTTGTTATAATTCATTGCTTATTCTAGAGCTTTTGCATTGATATAATTACAAGTCATTGAGATGAAATGTTTAGGTTTGATAGAGTTTAGCACATCTGTAGTTAAAAAAAGATGCTTTGAAACTTAACTTTTTAAACAAAGAAACATGGATGAGCAGTAGAGTAAAATGAGTGCAATGAACTTAATTGATTCAGATTCTTACATTTACAGATGCTGTTTTTCACTGCTTTCAAAGAAAGACGGAGAAAGTAATGCATATGGTATTCAGACTGGATGTTTTATAGAAAAACAGCTGTTGATTTTTGTTAAAAGCCCTGTGTTTCTCGGTAGGCGTTGTATTGTATCCCACATTTCTCAGTGACCTTCCCTTTGCAATAGTTTTCTAGTAGCTGCTTCTCCTGAGAGCTGAACTCAAAGCATCAAATGCTCCTTTCGTGAACTCATATTGGTATTTAAATCGTGTCCTGTTTTCTAAATTTCAGAGAACAGATGTGCTAAAAAGAAGGGAAATCAAGTTTCACATTGGGTTGCCAGCGTGTGTTGTAGGTCTCATCTGTTGTCTGACCTGAGGGAGTGTTTGCTGGTCAGACTGTCGGAGCATTGCGCTTCTCCAGGAAGTGTTATGAGGCAATAAATTTTTAGGCCATCAATTTTATTGTCTGCTTCCTCATGTCCAACATAACAGCCACCAGACACAGAGGAATAAAAAGGAAAGTGAATTTTATGAAACTGTGGCTCCGAGCAGGTGTTAGGCCACCTGAAACACTTAAAGCTGAAGAGTTGTTTTCTTTCTGTCTTGAAATATTCTGTTCTATCCTACTTTAAAGGCATAGTTCACTTAGAAATTAAAATTTGCTGAACATTTACTCACTCTCAATCCACCCAAAATACAGTAGATGAGTTTCTTAATCAGATTTGGAGAAATGTAGCATTGCATTACTTGCTCACCAATAGATGCTCTGCAGTGAATGGGTGCCGTCAGAATGAGAGTCCAAACAGCTGATAAAAACATCACAATAATCCACACCACTCCAGTACATCAATTAATGTCTGGTGAAGCCAAAAGCTGCATGTTTGTAAGAAACAAATCCATCATTCAGACTTTCAAACCGTTTCTTCCTTCTAAAATACGAGTCCATAATAACGCTTCCTCCAGTGAAAAAGTCCATCTCCTGTTGTCCTCTTACATTACAATCCACCAACATATTTGTCTAGAGCAGTTTTGGACTGTTTTCTCTTGTAAACCGTGCTTAATCTGTGCAGAGTCCATGGATAGAGGACTCTCATTTTAGCCAGAAGTAACGGTTTGAGGGTAAAAACTTCTTAATGATGGATTTGTTTTTTTACACAAACAGCTTTTCACTTCACCAGACATTAACTGATGGACTGGAGTGGTGTGGATTATTGTGATGTTTTTATCAGCTGTTTGGACTCTCATTCTGACGGCACCCATTCACTGCAGAGGATCCATTGCTGAGCAAGTGATAAATATTTTAAACTGGCGGCGAGTGCAGACGTTTGCTGAGCTCTGTGGTCATGTTTCATGTTTATAAATTGATCTTTACTGTGTGAGAGTCACAGATGATCTGCAGGACAAATGCAGCTGTTTTCAGTCCAGTTTATGGGGCTGAAAGAAAAATGTGTCTAGACTGGACGGAGGCAGTTAGGCTTGCCGGTTTCATCAGTTTTCATTAGAGGTTTGAAGTGTTCAGGGTGCTGAAGGTGAGTCTGACTCGCTGTAACATGCACTCAAATATGTATTCATTATTTTTCCTACCATCAAAGGTCTTTTCAAGAAATGTAGTATGTTTAATTAGTGATGCCTGGATTGCAAGACCTGTGTAACATGTGAGGAATCTTCATCCACAATCAATGATGCACTACCCTTGACGAGACAGGAAATCATAACGAGGTGATCACGTTTCCATTATTGTCAGTATTTCAGTTAAGAAACCGATTTTATGTATGTTGGCGTATGTTAGAATAAGGTTATTTTGCTTCAGGTATATTCGTTATTGACTCTTTTTTCTCAGAAACTAAAGAAAATTGTTTAGTTTTTTTCTCCTCCTGATGAGTGATCAAGCCAAATGATGCAAACTGACTCAAAAGTGGCCTGAAGGCTGTTTGTTAAAGAATGCATCTTAGTTACTGGGCTTTTTTTTTTTTTGAGCCAAAACATGTTTGTGTTAATGAGCAAATTAATTTGTCTTGTGAATTTGATATTAGGTAACTAGAATGAATGAAATGTACATGTAATATCTATCTATCTATCTATCTATCTATCTATCTATCTATCTATCTATCTATCTATCTATCTATCTATCTATCTATCTATCTATCATCTATCTATCTATCTATCTATCTATCTATCTATCATCTATCTATCTATCTATCTATCTATCTATCTATCTATCTATCTATCTATCTATCTATCTATCTATCGTTCTATCTATCGATCTATCTATCGATCTATCTATCTATCTATCGTTCTATTAATTGTTCTATTTATCTATTTCTGTTGTGCGCATAGTTTGAAAAATATTATGAATGATAACTTATATAAAGCACAACTTGTAAATAAGTAAAGGAGCATCTAGTATATGATTATTAAAAACTATAACACAGTTTTCAATGTAAACGACAACTAAGCGGAGTTTACTCTAAATAATGTTGTTGATTAGGAACAACGATTCAAGGTGGCTGAATGACAATACTATGCAAATCTGTTTGGATGAATTACAGTAATTTGTTGCATTTAGTGAAAATTGTAAATAAAAGCAGATGTTTTATCTAAATGAGGAACATAAGCAATTTGTCAACAATATTTATTATATACAATGCTATGTTTATTAAAAATACAGCTTAGGAAACAAGCTGTGAAATGCAGAAACGAAGAGATTTGTGTGTGTGTGTGTGTGTGTGTACCTACTTAACCATATTTTGGGGACAAATTTGTACCCAAAAGTGAGCTAAACCTGACAAAATCTCCAAAAATCTCCTTTTTTTAAATTGTAAAAATGCTAAAAGTTTTCTGTAAGGGGTAGGGTTAGGGTGTGGGTTAGGATTAGTTTATAAAATCTATAACTATCAGTACATAAAAACAGAAGTCTATGTAATGCCCCCATTTAGATAGCGAAGTAACGTGTGTGCAAGTGCCTTCGTTTTTCAGGTTGTGGTTAAGTGCCTTTTCAACACGCACAAATCAGACTGAAGCTGAACTGCAGTGACTCTCGTCTTGCCCACTGTCTCATTTTATAGCCATTAAGAAGATATTTCAGTGCATTGAAAAGGTCTGCAAGTGCAGCAGTCTGAGATAATGCCTGTGAAATGTGTTTACATGAGACCCGTTTTTAACATTAGAGTTTGTCCTTGGCGGGATCAGGAGTTCTCTGTCTGCACTCTTTATCCATATACCCCATTATGAGTCCTATCTGCTTTCTAATAGCACAACCTGGTGTTATTATGCATGCAAAGAAAATAGTTTCTATTTGTTATTTGCCAATTCTGAATTTTAAGCATCCTACTAATTTACAATGGACAATGCTTGATCTGTGCATATTTCTCTCCTGATTCAGACAAGATGACTTTTTCACTGGAAGAAGTTAAAATGCCGTAATGATAGATTTGTTTCTTATAAACTCAGCTTTTCTCTTCACAAGACATTAACTGATGGACTGGAGTGGTGTGGATTACTTGTGGATTATTGTGATGTTTTTATCAGCTGTTTGGACTCTCATTCTGACGGCACCCATTCACTGCAGAGGATCCACTGGTGAGCAAGTGATGTAATGACACTCTTCTTCAAATCTGATGAAGAAACAAACTCATCCTAATCTTGGATGGCCTGAAGGCGAGGCCATTTTCAGTAAACTCTTTCATCTTAACTTTCAAGACCTTATTTTAATAACCAACAGGGTTTACATCATATCCATGAAATATGACTGGCTACTTTCTCGTCGGGTTCAGGTTGTATTAAGGAGCGGGACTTTCTCATTCACACAAGCTTTTGATTGGACAAAAATCTGTGTGGTGCAACATGAGTCATAAATATTTTTAAAATTTAAAAATGCATATCTGCTGAAAATGAATGTTTAACTTTTAGAGATATGCCAGCATTTAGATTGCATATCATATCCATATAATAATGGCACAAAAGGTCAACTTTAATGCACATTTTACAAATGTGACCCTGGAGCACAAAAGCAGTCTTAAGTCACTTGGGTATATTTGTAGCAATAGCCAAAAATACATTGTATGGGTCAAAATTATTGATTTTTCTTTTATGTCAAAAATCATTATTAAGTAAAGATCATGTTCCATGAAGATATTTTGTAAATTTCCTACCATAAATATATCAAAACTTAATTTTTGATTAGTGATATGCATTGCTAAGAACTTCATTTGGATAACTTTAAAGGCGATTTTCTCAATATTTAGATTTTTTTGCAGCCTCAGATTCCAGATTTTCAAATAGTAATATCTCGGCCAAATATTGGCCTATCCAAACAAACCATACATCACAAAACCAGTCATAAGGGTCAAGCTTATTTATTCAGCGTTCAGATGATATAAAAATCTCAATTTCATAAAATTGACCCTTATGACTGGTTTTGTGGTCCAGGGTCACATATGACAGTGAATTATCAGTTGGCAATTAATTAAAATTGGATTTACCAAGATCTACAGATGCATGCGTATGATAAGTGATGCAGTTCAAACCAAGAGTCAAATAAAAACCACATGCTTCTCTGGGTTGACCTATTTGTTTCCTAAAGGCTCGGGAACTTAAGTAAATGTCAAACTAATATTGTTTATAGAGTAAAGTGAGAACATTTCTCAAGCAGCTACTTAGTACATGCAAAAAAATTTTTCCCAGAATAAGATCAAATCCACACCAGCCTCACATTTCAACTACAATCATGGAAAAGTTTGTTTGCGAGAGGAACAGAAGACGTTAATTTTTTTGGCGACACCACTTTCTTCTTTCCTCTTCTGTGTTCTCTCCCTCTTTGGCTCTTCACACATCTGGAAGGTAATCCAGCTGACCGTGTCTCTCCAGCGCTGCTGGTCTTATGATGTGTTTGGGCTGTTTTAGGAAGATTTCATACGCTGGACTTTGGCTTTAACTCTGTTGGATACTTTCAGAAGAAGCGGAGGTATGAATTTATACGTTGCATACATGTTGTTTTTTTTATGATCCATTCTGTTTTCCCAGAGCACATGAACTGATTCCAGCTGTGTTTGATGTTAAACAGGTGTGTTAGAGGTTATCTGGAGTCATGTGTTTTAGTATCTGACCTGAGGATGATGTTCTTGAGTTGCAGTTAGTGTTACATAACAGTGAACTTCAGGGAAAGCGTGAACATTTTGTCTGTTTTTCTTTTAGAAACAACATTTTCTGCATTAAAATGAGGCTTTTATTGTTTGGCAAAGAAGTTGAGCATTATATATGTATAGTGTGCTCCAAACGTTTATTAAAAAGCTTCCTCTCTGAATTCTTTTTTAGCTTTTCTTTGCCAATTAGATTATCAGTATAACAATTTGAGGGAATTCGAGAATGTCTTAGTATTTGGTGTCTCTTTTGCTTCTATAACTGGAGCTGACCTGAGAAAAACCTTATGATCATGTTCTCCATCATGATTTGAGATGTTCAAAACGACTTCGATGGAAGCAAAGAAATCACATGATTATTGTCCTCATGATCAATTAAAGGGGTCATATGATGTTGCTAAAAAGAACATTATATTGTGTATTTGGTGTAATGAAATGTGTTTATGCGGTTTAAGGTTCAAAAAACATTATTTTCCACATACTGTACATTATTGTTTCTCCTCTATGCCCCGCCTTTCTGAAACTCATCGGTCTGAAAAGCGAGGTGTACTCTGATTGGCCAGCTATCCAGTGCGTTGTGATTGGCCGAATACCTCAAGCGTGTGACGGAAATGTTATGCCCCTCACCATACTGTGATGCCCTGTCCGGCCGAAGCGACGAGACAAAAACATTAAAACCCATTATAAACGAGGCATTTGTTGCATCCAGTGGGGACGTAATTACAGATTATAATGACTTATACTGTCTTTTTATGCGTTGCGTTGCATCGCGCCGCGAAAACATAAAACCATGTCTGCATTTGTGATCGGAGAAATGACAAACTACAAATGCTACTATACACTACTCAAAACTTATGTTTGAATCATCAGTGGCAAATTCTTTAAATATAAAAAACGTACTTACAGTCTGTGAGTCAGAACAGCCGGCATTGTAGTCTACTCTACCAGGATCAGGAAACAGTCCTCCATAAAATATGCTGCACACATCTGAATATTTGGGTTGAACAGTTCTGGAAAAGTATTGTAAATACAACTTAACCACTGATTTCTAGTCGTGTCCATATTTGGAAGACCAAACAAAGTAGTTTTGCTTTCACAACTAAACAGCGTCACACGCCTTGAGTGTGTGGAGGCCGGCTTGAGGGAGCAGAGGCGGGTGGGCTTGAGAACGGTGCGGCCGGCGGATTTGACGAAGGAGCGTCGGGCGGGCTTGCGGCAACCACATGTGACGACCCCAGGCTGAACTCCGCTTCGTCCACGGTGAAAGGCAATCCAGCGATCCACTGCGCAAAGTTGATGTATTTCCTCAGCGACCAGCACGGATCAGCTCCAGGCATGACGAAGCAGATATCATCCTCTTTTGGAAGACCAAACAAAGTAGTTTCGCTTTCACAATGAAACACACAGCGCCTTCACGACATGGCGGCGGCAACAATACTACAGCGAGAATAAAAGTTACGCCTTCTTTCTTTGCGTGAACATTTGGGCGGCGTTATGCAAATCTTCCCACATCGTGACGTAGATATGTGGGGGCGTGTTAGAACGAGCCGTTTTAGGTAGGCGTGGTTGACTCTTAAATTTGATAAAGAATATCTCTTTGGATTTGAGACTTTAGTCTTTGCAACTTTACAGATCTTCTTTACGCACCAAGAGCTTGTAACACTCCAAAGAGAAAGGACAAATTGAAATTGCATCATATGACCCCTTTAAGTATTTGTTATTCACACTTCACAAATAAAGGTTAGGGTTGATGGTTCAAACTTTTAGTGAACCATTGAAAAGAACAATTGTTTTGTTTGTTTGTGTGAAGATCATTTAAAAAAAAAACAAAGAACTATATTCCACTTTAAAGAACTTTTTTTGAAATGTAAAAATTCCATGGATGTTAAAGGTTTTTTTATGGAACCATCAAAACCTTTATTTTTAAGAGTGCCTTTTTACATCATAATACTTCTTTGTTTTAGATTAATGTGATCTCTTTTGGACCTCGCTGCATATAAACTGCCTGCTATGCATGTGATGAGTCACTGAAATCGATATTTCAGAATGCTAATTATGATTTCGCGAAGTAGAACATGTTCCTGGACCAGCGTCCTTGTTGTTACTGGAACAATATTCCTATCAGATTTTAAGATCAGGATTGAACAATGTTCACATCAAGCTATCATTAGTTACTGGCTGCGGTTGGGAAAACAGTTACAACTATGCTTGTTTGACTCGGATGTTGTAAGAAAATGATGTTGGAACACGTCCTACTTGGCAAAACGACGGTCGTGAGAGGTTTGGAGCAGTGCTGTTGTTGTTAACTAAAACTGAAAGATTGAAATCATTTTTATTACTTGAAATGAAGCTGAAATAAAATATAAATATTACACAAAAAATGAGAACATTTGAAATGTTGCCTTGGAAACTAACTGGAATAAGTTTAAATTGAAGTGCTAAAATTACTAAAACTAAAACTGAAGTAAATTGAAGCTAAATAGGAATATATAAAAAGCTATTATACATAATAAGAAATAAAAAAAATATTATTATTATTATTATAAAAATCACAAAGTTTTTAAAACTTAAAATAAATTAAAGATAGAAACTGAAAATGAAAAAAAAGCTAATTCAAAATATTAGTAAACACTATGATATATAAACTAGACAACTCTATGGTGGGTTGAGAAAGCCTGGAAAGAAAGTTTGAAGTAGATTAGATAGATAGATAGATAGATAGATAGATAGATAGATAGATAGATAGATAGATTGACAGATTGACATTTAGAGTCCGAGAAAGATGAAACTGCTGAATGATGATATATAAACTAGACAACTCTATGGTGGGTTGAGAAAGCCTGGAAAGAAAGTTTGAAGTAGATTAGATAGATAGATAGATAGATAGATAGATAGATAGATAGATAGATAGATAGATAGATAGATAGATAGATAGAT
The DNA here is from genome assembly GCF_001515645.1 of Sinocyclocheilus grahami. Taxonomy (NCBI): domain Eukaryota; kingdom Metazoa; phylum Chordata; class Actinopteri; order Cypriniformes; family Cyprinidae; genus Sinocyclocheilus; species Sinocyclocheilus grahami. The sequence goes on along the minus strand of NW_015505307.1, from coordinate 1,455,886 downwards.
AGATAGATAGATAGATAGATAGATAGATTGACTGATTGTCATTTTTAGTCCGAGCAGTTAGAAAAGATTCAGCTGCTGAATGATGAGCTGCTGTAAGAATAATCTGTCCTCACTGGTTATTAGAGTGAGATTTTTCTAGAAGGTCTCTTCCCCATGCCATCTCTTCCAGCTCTTGCATCGATGTGAACCGTGTTTTTGTTAGACACCTGTTTGTGGTTGTTGGATCTCATTCCAGAATTTTTTTCCCCAGTTCATTTTCCTTCCAATTCCTTAGCAGGCCTTTGGGAAACTGGGCTTCAGACGTGGAATGTTGGAGTTTGTATGAACACGTTGGAGAAAACTGCTCTCAGATCAGGGGTTTGGTGGTGTTTTTGTGGCGGATGAACCCAGAGCTGTATTTTTTTACTGAGGCAAAATAAGCCACATTATCATTTGGAGCACCACAGTGATTAGCTGTTGTATCAGGCAGTTTGCTAATGTGCAAAATAATCACAGAACGAGACCGTCCTGTATCGACACAGTTCTCTGAGAAATGAAAGGAATAGTTTACCCAGAAATGAAAATTTGCTGTGATTTACTCACCCTCAGACCATCCAAGATGCAGTTTATTTCTTCATGGGAACAGATTTGGAGAAATGTAGCATTACACCACTTGCTCCCCAACGGATCCTCTGAATGGGTGCCGTCAGAATGAGAGTCCAAACAGCTGATAAAAACATCACAATAATCCACAAGTAATCCACACCACACCACTCCAGTCCAACAACTAACGTCTGGTGAAGCAAAAAGCTGCATGTTTTTAAGAAACAAATTCTTTATTAAGGTGTTTTAACTTTAAAGGGGTCATATGATGCTGCTAAAAAGAACATTATTTTGTGTATTTGATGTAATGAAATGTGTTTATGTGGTTTAAGTACATTATTGTACATTATTGTTCCTATGCCCCGCCTTTCTGAAACGCGTCGATTTTTACAAAGCTCATCGGTCTGAAAAGCGAGGTGTGCTGTGATTGGCCAGCTATCCTGTGCGTTGTGATTGGCCGAATACCTCAAGCATGTGACGGAAATGTCACGCCCCTTAACATACTGTGATGCCTTGTCCCGGCCGGAGCTACGAGACAAAAACATTAAAACCTATTATAAACGAGGCATTTGTTGCATCCAGTGGGGACATAATTACAGATTATAATGACTTATACTGTCTTTTTACACGTTGCGTTGCATCGCGCCACATAAACATAAAACCATGTCTGCATTTGTGATCAGAGAAATTACAAACAACAAATGCTGCTCTACACTGCTCAAAACTCGCGTTTCAATCGTCAGTGGCAGATTCTTTAAATATAAAAAACGTACTTACAGTCTGTGAGTCAGAACAGCCGGCATTGTAGTCTACTCTCCCAGGATCAGGAAACAGTCCTCCATAAAATGTGCTGCACACATCTGAATATTTGAGTTGAACTGTTCTGGAACAGTGTTGTAAATACAACTTAACCACTGATTTCTAGTCGTGTCCTCTTTTGGAAGACCAAACAAAGTAGTTTCGCTTTCACAACGAAACACAGTGTCACACACGGCGGGCTAGAGTGAGCAGCGGCCGGTGGACTTGCGGCAACCACATGTGACGACCCCGGGCTGGACTCCGCTTCGTCCACGGTGAAAGTTAATCCGGCGATCCACAGCACGAAGTTGATGTATTTCCTCAGCGACCAGAAAGGATCAGCTCCAGGCATGACGAAGCAGATATCGTCCTCTTTTGGAAGACCAAACAAAGTAGTTTCGCTTTCACAACGAAACACACAGCGCCTTCATGACTTGGCGGCGGCGGCAACAACAATACTACAGCGAGAATAAAAGTTACGCCTTCTTTCTTTGCGTGAACATTTGGGCGGCGTTATGCAAATCTTCCCACATCGTGACGTAGACATGTGGGGGCGTGTTAGAACGAGCCGTTTTAGGTAGGCGTGGCTGACTTTTAACTTTTATAAAGAATATCTCTTTGGATTTGAGACTTTAGTCTTTGCAACTTTACAGATCTTCTTTATGCACCAAGAGCTTGTAACACTCCAAAGAGAAAGGACAAATTGAAATCGCATCATATGACCCCTTTAAACTGTCACTTCTGGTCAGCATATGACAAACAAACCTGGAAAATGATATTGCTCCGAAGCTGCAGAGAGTACATTTTTTACTGAAAAATAAGAGTATAAACATATAAATTGAATTCTGATAGTTTAAATAATTTGTTCTTGGATGTATTTGATGTAAAATATTTGAGTTAAGAGATATTTGACTTTCAATCGCAGAGTTTGCTTTCTTCACAGTTTGAGATCTCTTTTGAAGCTTATGGCTGTCTATAAAAAATAATTAAGATGTTATTTGTGTTTTTTCCTTTCTTTTTGGAAAGCTTTTTGTCCCTTTATCCCTTGTTTTTTTTTACCATATAAACACATGGATGGAAATCTCCCTAGACAAGTCACATAGTGAATCCAGAAAGTATCAACTCTTTTTAACCATAGGTCACAAGTTTCTTACTGGATCGGTAACCACAGATCTCGTTTTGCCCGAGTGAAAGCATTGAGGCCCGGAAGCCATGTGTCAGCGGCGCGGCCTGCTGGAGCTGCTGTGTTTGGTTCTGCTAGGCTGGACTCTGGTTCGAGGTCAGGCGGAAACAGACCTAAAGCTGGATGAGGAGGACGGAGAGGCAGAGGATCCACTCGGAACCGTGAAAAACGTGGAGCTAGAGATATCTTGTGCAGAGAAATGCAGCTGCAGCGGGGATGGAGCGGTGGACTGTAATGGAGTTAGTCTCACTGAATTCCCACAGGATTTATCCGAACAGACCCGCCAGCTGTCCCTGCAGGTGCGTGGGTTTGTTTGCAGATTCTGATTGCTTCCCCAGGCACACTTTTCCTGAATATGTTGCTTCTTGTTTATGTGATGATAAAATCTGACAGAAATAATCAACCCTGAACATCTGAAATGTTTGGGATGGAGGTCTGGTGATTAATGTATTCATGAATCAAAATGTCACTCTTTTAAAAACATTTCTATATGTAAGATTTTTTAAATGTTTTAGAAAAATCTCTTCTGCCCACGAAGGCTGCATTTATTTGAATAAAAAATCAGTAAAAACTGAATTCATATTGTGAAATATTACTGCAGTTTAACAGAACTGTTTTCTATTTGAATATATGTTAAAGTATAATTTATTGCTGTGATCAAAGCTGAATTTTCAGCATCATTACTCCAGTCTTCAGTTTCACATGATCTTCAGAAATCATTTTAATATGCTAATTTGCTGCTCAAGAAACATTTCTGATTATTATCAATGTTGAAAACACTGCTTCATATTTCTGTTGAAACCCCCGAATTTTTTCATGAATAGAAAATTTGATGGAGCAGCATTTATTTGAATGACATAGAATATAAATCTTTTGTAACATTATAAATGTCTTTACAATATCTTTTGATCATTTTAATGCATCCTTGCTGAGTAAATAAATAAATAAATTTTAAAATATATTGAAATAGAAAACAGCTATTTTAAATTGTAATACTATTTTACAATGATCCACTCGGAACCGTGAAAAACGTGGAGCTAGAGATATCTTGTGCAGAGAAATGCAGCTGCAGCGGGGATGGAGCGGTGGACTGTAATGGAGTTAGTCTCACTGAATTCCCACAGGATTTATCCGAACAGACCCGCCAGCTGTCCCTGCAGGTGCGTGGGTTTGTTTGCAGATTCTGATTGCTTCCCCAGGCACACTTTTCCTGAATATGTTGCTTCTTGTTTATGTGATGATAAAATCTGACAGAAATAATCAACCCTGAACATCTGAAATGTTTGGGATGGAGGTCTGGTGATTAATGTATTCATGAATCAAAATGTCACTCTTTTAAAAACATTTCTATATGTAAGATTTTTTAAATGTTTTAGAAAAATCTCTTCTGCCCACGAAGGCTGCATTTATTTGAATAAAAAATCAGTAAAAACTGAATTCATATTGTGAAATATTACTGCAGTTTAACAGAACTGTTTTCTATTTGAATATATGTTAAAGTATAATTTATTGCTGTGATCAAAGCTGAATTTTCAGCATCATTACTCCAGTCTTCAGTTTCACATGATCTTCAGAAATCATTTTAATATGCTAATTTGCTGCTCAAGAAACATTTCTGATTATTATCAATGTTGAAAACACTGCTTCATATTTCTGTTGAAACCCCCGAATTTTTTCATGAATAGAAAATTTGATGGAGCAGCATTTATTTGAATGACATAGAATATAAATCTTTTGTAACATTATAAATGTCTTTACAATATCTTTTGATCATTTTAATGCATCCTTGCTGAGTAAATAAATAAATAAATTTTAAAATATATTGAAATAGAAAACAGCTATTTTAAATTGTAATACTATTTTACAATTTTTTTTTTTTTTTAGCCTTGGTTAGCAGAAGAGACAGCTTTTAAAAACATCAAAAAATCTAAATGATTCCAAACTTTTGACTGGTAGTGTATATAGTATATACAGTACATACATTTAAAAACGAATTAATACATATACATACATACATGCATACATACAACACATTAAAAGGATAGATCACCTAAAAATGACCCTCGTGTTACTACAACCCTGTATATTTTCTTTGTTTTATGGAATACAAATGAAGACAGAGTGCAGAATGTCCATTTTCTTTTTAATAACCACGCTGTTGAATTTCAAAAATGACAATCAAATGCGCTATAACAGTAGTTCATATGACTAGCGCACTATATTTACATTCTTCTGACGCCATATGATAGCTTTTGTTATAGCAGATGAAAATCATATCACTGTTCTCTGAGAATATGATGGGGCTTGTATTATAACTAGGCCTTTCAGTTTAATGGCTTAATGTTTTAATTTAAGGTGATTCATAATAATCAAACTAAAAATGATCATACTTTGTGCATGTTCCTAATTTATAAGTCGCTTTGTCTAAAAAAGTCTGCTTAGTTAAAAATGTAATTAAAAACAAACTTAATGCAATTAATCATTAGATTTGTACTAAAAATCTGTTTTAAGGGATCCTTATGAGCAACTGACACTTCAACTCAACTCCTTTATAATTCTTTACATAAATAATTATCTTTTAAAAATTGACAGTCTGATGAGGGATAATGATGCACTAGTTTGAATATTGAAATGCAACTAAGATTTGAAAGCAGACAAAATTATTTTATGGCTCCAGAAGACTTAAAATATAGTGTATTGACAACTTTTATGGTGCTTTTTTGTCCATTTGGAACTTGAAAGCATCCATTCCCATTCATATAACTTTTATCATTGTATTGAAAACAGCAGCTGGGACGTTCTGCTAAACATCTCCATTTGTGTTTCACAGAAGAAAGAAAGTTGTACGGGTTTGGAACAAACATGAGGGTGAGTAAATGATGACAGATTTTTTATTTTGGGGGGTGAACTATCCCTTAAACCCTGTAAAGCTTGACATGTGAAATAATAGTCAGAAAAATCTTATTTCTTGAAATGGAGCAATGTTTTGAACCTTTAAACTAAAAAAAAGTTTGCATGAGTGTGTTTTTTTATTTATTTTTTGTATAATTTGATATGCCAGGCTTTTATGGCTCAAATATGATACAGTGAGAATATGGAGGAAAAAAAACACCTCAACTTTATAGAGACTCAAACTGAGCAAAAATACGCAATTTAACATCTCCATTTGTGTTTCACAGAAGAAAGAAAGTTGTACGGGTTTGGAACAAACATGAGGGTGAGTAAATGATGACAGATTTTTTATTTTGGGGGGTGAACTATCCCTTAAACCCTGTAAAGCTTGACATGTGAAATAATAGTCAGAAAAATCTTATTTCTTGAAATGGAGCAATGTTTTGAACCTTTAAACTAAAAAAGTTTGCATGAGTCTATTTTTTTATTTTTTTTTGTATAATTTGATATGCCAGGCTTTTATGGCTCAAATATGATACAGTGAGAATATGGAGGAAAAAAACACCTCAACTTTATAGAGACTCAAACTGAGCAAAAATACGCAATTCGGTGCAGATACTGATATTCATACGGCCAAAAATTAAGATGAAATTCTGATGGAAATCAATGAGATCTTTATAACAGTATATAGCAGATACTAAAATGATATAAATAACAGTTGTCACTCTATATCTCTAACAATGATGAATGAGAGATGAACAAATAAACGTTCCTCAGAAGCCTGATGATCATATTTGAGATATTTGAGATGTCTGGGTAATCAAGTAAACCTACTTCAGTCCAGTAAGTGTTTGTCTTGAAATATTGCTAACAATATAAAAGCTATCCCTTATGAACATCAGTAAAAATGTCAAAGCAACAAGACACATGAAGCATGAGCTGAAGACGGACATTTGTACAATTAAACTAAAAGACCTTTTACTTGCTAAAAAATAAACTATCAATCAGACGACATAAAGCATGTTGTAGATTGTGTGCGACAGGTTTTTCAGCAACTTACTGATCATGTTGATCATTTAGAGGCCTTCGAAATCTGCATATATAATGTGATACAGTATGCTTTAATGGGTTAAATGTGATTTATTTTTCTGTTCTGTCCCAGAATAACCAAATCACTGAGGTCACGCTGGAGCATCTGTCACGTCTTCAGCAACTGGAGACCCTAAACCTACAGAACAACCGGCTCACGACACAAGGTACGGCTGATGAGAGGGTCAACAGAGGACAGCGGCTGAAAGCAGCAGAGAATAATCTGTTACAGAGGGTCAGGATGAGAGAGAGACAGAGAGAGAGCAGGATGGAGGGATGCAGAAGGAAAGGGTTTGGATCGCGCTCTTTCCTGCATGTGTGGTCAACATGACTGTTTGAAGTGGAAATGTTTTCGGCAGATTACTTTTGTTTAAAGCAATAGTTCGGTCAAAAATGAAAATCCTGATATTATTTACATCCTCTCAAGTCGTTCAAACACACATGCTGTTCCATACATGTATACTTTTATTCAGCAAGGATCCATTAAATTAATCAAAGGTGACAGTAAAGACATTTATAATGTTACAAAAGATTTCTGTTTCAAATAAATGAACTTTCTATTCATCAAAGAATCCTGAAAAATGTAATGTAATATGGATTCCACAAAAATATAAAGCAGTGCAACTGTTTTCAACATTGATAATAATCAGAAATGTTTCTTGAGCAGCAAATCAGCATATTAGAATGATTTCTGAAGGATCATGTGACACTGAAGACTGGAGTAATGATGCTGAAAATTCAGCTTTGATCACAGGAATAAATAATATTTAAAAATATATTAAAATAGAAAACAGTTATTTTAAATTGTAATAATATTTCACAATATTAATGTTTATACTTGTTCAAATAAATGCAGCCTTGGTTGGCAGAAGAGACTTTTAAAAAATCTTAACATTTAAAAAACTTTTGAATGGTAGAGAATGCGTTTATGTATGTATAGCTTATATGAACATTGATAATTATTGAAATGAAACATGAAATTAAGGTATTTGCTGCATGTCAAGCAATAATGTGTGTGTGTGTGTGTGTGTGTGTGTGTGTGTGTGTGTGTGTGTAGGCCTTGATGATGAAGGGTTTCATATTCTGGAAAGGCTGAGTTATTTATACTTGGCAAATAATAAGGTGAGTCATCAATGTTTATTCTCAAACTCCCATCTCTCTCTCTCTCTCTCTCTCTCTCTCTCTCTCTCTCTCTCTCGTTCACTCTCTATTCAGTGTCTAACTTGAATGCAGCTCACAGGCTCAGAAGTTTTCATGATTTGTATTTAGAGAGGCATTTTCTCCTTGAAGTCCATATATCATTTTAAGAAAGGGGTTTGCACCAAAGTTGTAATTTAGTTTTCCATCCTTAGAATTAGTTGTTTTTATGCAAATTACCTCTGTTATGATTAGCCTCATATTCCAGCATAGTTCACTCCTTCCTTCATCATTCTATAGACTGAATAGCCGTTTACATGTAAATGTGGGTAGTCATATGTTAATGAGCAAATGATTATGACATCATAACCACAACTAATTTTGTATCCGAATTTAAACTTTTTTATCTCTTTAATTTCTGATTGGCATGAGGCTAGAGTAGTTGCCATGGCGTTGCTTTGTGGTTGCTAATGCGTTCTCAACACATGTCAGCATAATACTACCCAGATAAAAGGGAGCATTCTCAAAACTTTGGTTAATGTTCTGCCAAGGTTATGAACAAACTTTCTTCCAGTAACGCTAATAGAATGTTCGTTCAAAGTTAAAATGGTATTTATACATCATTCATGGAACTTTCATTCTGAAATGTTTTAGTTGAACATTCGTCTAACATTTTTTTAAATGTTACTTGTTTCAGAATGTTCAGAATGTTCAGAATGTTTTTATTCAGAAATAATGTTCCCTTTCGATACTTCACTCGTACTGCGTCGCTGACGCTTATGGTAAAAAACTAATTTTTCTCTGAGGACTGAAGCCTTTACAATCACACAGTGTAACTGCATGGCCATTGGTTTGTGCAGTAAATAAAAAACGAACCAATGGCTCAGCAGCGGAGCTGCACGAGCCTATAGCGACGAAGCCTGCCAGAATGGGCGGGGCCATCTGGCTATGTCCTATGGGCATTTCGCCATAGGATCTCAGATCAATTCTCATTCAGCGACGACGATCTTCCCTTCGCTGATCTACGGGACTTGAAGCGCTCGCCGTTGACACGCCTCGCTGCGGACAGAAGCTGCCTTTTCCAATGTGCCTCTCTGCTGTTCCCGCCCGCTCTACGAGCCGCCTTCAGCGTCCCCTGCTGCCATCCGGCGAGTCTAAAAAAGCAAATTTTTGCTACTAAAAGAGTAGCGGCGTTGTTTCAAATCTCTGTGCGCTCGGATCGCTTTCTTTTCAGAGAGCGACTCCGCCCCTTGCGCCTCCCGTTTTCTTCCTCCCAGGGACCTGTGAGGAAAAAACAGCAGGGCAAGGGGACTGAGCACTCGGCTACGAGCGAGCTCACACCGCCTGAGATCCCGTGTGCCTCACCCTCACCAAGCAGAGAGGGTTCTCCCATCCTCTTTGAACACTCAGACCAGCGTCCCTCGGCTGATGCGAGCGACATGGTCTCATTCGGTGTGATGGAGGACGAGCTATTAGATAACAGCATGCCTCTAATAGCGTCAGATGCAGAGGAGATGTCGGACTCTACTATCGACCTCGCCCCTTTGCCGTCTGGCAATCCCAGTGATGCCAAGCAAGGGATGGACCCCAAACTTTTCCGTGTCCTCTCTAAAGCTGTCGAAGAGCTGGGACTGGAGTGGTCTATGCCAGAGGAGCCCACTCATAGCCGTCTGGATGAATGTTTCCTGCCGGGGCACTGCCAGGCCCCTCGTCAACGAGCCTCCCCGTTTTTCCCGGAGGTCCACGACGAGCTCATGAAATCGTGACACGCTCCCGACTTGGCTCGCCTTCACACATCCTCTTCTTCTGCGCTCTCCTCAGTGGATGGCACTGACGAAAGAGGCTACGAAAAACTGCCTGGCTGGCAGGCTGCACACCACTGAACACCCACTGCCATTGGATGGAAAGCGAAGGTCACCCCTCCAAGCCCTGCAGAACAACGTCTGCCTTCGCTGGACGAGCGTACTCCTCCGTCGGGCAGGCAGCCTCAGCTCTGCAGTCCATGGCCGTGCTCCAGGTCTTTCAGGCCAAACTCCTCCAAGTCATGGACGAGTTCGGACCTGACCCCACAGCCTTCAAGGAGCTGCGCAGTGCAACAGACCTGGCTTTGCGAGCTATGAAGGCTACAGCACAGGCCATCGGGAGGTCAATGGCCAGCTTTGCAATTTTAAATAATACTAGGCAACTTTTTTTATTCAGAAAATATATTAATGGACATTTTTAAAAAGAATTCTCCTGGGACGATTTTAAATTTTTTGTCATCCATTAAGCTGAAAGACTCTATATAATTGTTCTTATTACTTTTGTTATTTTTGTTATTTTTATTATATGTATGTTTTTGTATATTTCTACATATTTACTTATATATATGTAATTTTCCAACAAAATTGTTATATAATTGTTTTGAAATTATATATACGATTGAATTGTGAAATTGAAATGTTTCCTCTTGCCATGAATATAGCCACTGCTGCTGACATGGCGTTAAATCATAAATAAATAAATGTTTAGCTTAGTGGTGTTGGAACGCCACTTATGGCCAAACCTCACTGAGATTAAAGGGGTGGTTCACTGGGTTTTTTCTAGGCTTGATTGTGTTTATGGGGTGCAGTCTAACATGTGTTACGTTATTTTTCACATAATTTATCTTTATTCCACACCTCTCTGTCCCATCTCTGAGAAACGGGCTGATCATTTCCTTCTTTTATGAAGCCCCTCCCTCAGAAATAGGCGATGGGCTCTGAGATTAAAGGGGTGGTTCACTGGGTTTTTTCTAGGCTTGATTGTGTTTATGGGGTGCAGTCTAACATGTGTTACGTTATTTTTCACATAATTTATCTTTATTCCACACCTCTCTGTCCCATCTCTGAGAAACGGGCTGATCATTTCCTTCTTTTATAAAGCCCCTCCCTCAGAAATAGGCGATGGACTCTGATTGGTTAGCTAGCCCAGTGTGTTGTGATTGGCTAAACCACCTCTAGCACGTGTCTAAGCGTCCTGCCCTTCACCTCGGCGGCATGTGCTCCGGTTGTATTGTAAACAACTGCATCGTTAATATCTCTTATCAGTTTGAGATACTTTTAGATACGCTGTTATTTGTGAATGCTACTGCTTCTGTTAGCTTTTAATATACAGTTTTATCCTGATTAAAGCTTTAATACAGTACGGCAACTGCACGCGCGTCCATGTTTAACGCTTCTCATAACTATGTGAAAATAAGTGTATAATTGTAACAGTTCATTGTTGGAGGTGAGCTGAATGAGAGAGAGAGAGAGAGA
>NW_015505307.1:1436395-1444324 GCF_001515645.1 Sinocyclocheilus grahami | reverse complement strand
TACCAGCCGTTTTTGTAGACATTAAACTGCCAGAATTTTAAAAGACGATATCTCCGTTTGCATTGAACTTTCAGATTTGTAACTTTGCAGATATTGTTTATGCTCAAACAGCAACATTAGACACTAACTAACGTTAAAAAATTGAAATCGCAATGAACCACCCCTTTAAGGAGGCTCACAAGGTCCCCTTCCTCAACACTCTGGTCTCCCCTAAAGGGCTGTTTGGACCCGCCGTCAAGGGATTTGCAGAGCGTTTTACAGCAGCACAGAAGAAACTGTTGCGAATACTGGGCCCATTCCAAAAGTGCCTTCACAAACATCCGCTGTTATAGCGAGAAAAATAAACACCAAACATTTTCAAAAAGAGAGCAAATTTCCTCTTACAGTTATCACGAGTGTCAAGTCCCCGCATGGCGACTCACCACCCAAACTAATCCAACCCCTCACCACACAGGCCGAGGCCTGGCAGGCCATCCCCGGATTATCAGACTGGGTTATAAAACAAGGTTACTCACTCCAGTTCGCTCAAAGACCCCTGCGGTTCCGCGGCGTGGTCTCCACCTCACCGCAGAGCAAGAACACTCACGTCTTGCGATCTGAGGTGAAGAATTTACTGGCAAAAGGAGCTGTTGAGACTGTTCCGCCAGCTCAGAGCGAGTCAGGCTTCTACAGCCGTTACTTCCTCGTCCCCAAAAAGGATGGCGGCCTCCGGCCCATCCTCGATCTCAGACACCTGAACCGTGCCCTCATGAAACGGCGGTTCAGAATGACTACCCTGAAGCAGATCCTCTCGCAAATACGTCAAGGGGACTGGTTCTTTTCTCTGGATCTGAAAGATGCTTACTTTCACATTCAGGTAACCCCCCATCACAGATGATTCTTGAGATTCGCCTTCCAGGGAGTGGCATATCAGTACATGGTCCTGCCCTTCAGACTGTCCCTGGCTCCCCGCACTTTTACGAAGTGCATGGACGCGCGGCCCTCGCCGTCCACTTTCACCAGGTTCTATAACTTGGAAGTTCCGGCCTTGCAGGCTCGGATTCTATCTGCTTAAATGGATACGCACCTGCGTAAGGCGGTCTATTTCTTCAGGCATTGCCTGTTTTTTCAGGTACGCTTTAGGCCCTTTCAGTAGTGCTGAGGCTGTACAAAACCATTGGAACAATTATCCAAGGCCGGGCTGACCTCAGTGCAACCTCTTGACCTCTTGCCTCCCGCAGGGCTCACCCTGTGTATAATTGGTCCCTCAAAGCCTTTTATGCTCAAGGCAAGTTCATGTTAGTCGTTCCTCTTTCATGACACGGTGGGATTGTATTGGTTCCCCATAAGCGTCTAGCGATGCAGTATGAGTGAAGTATCGAAAGGGAACGTACTCGGTTACTTACGTAACCTCGATTCCCTGAGATACGGGAGTGAGGACTGGGTTCCTTGCCGTGCCATGACGCTGCACACAGTGTCGTTGAATTTACCTGAGATCCTATAGTGAAATGCCCACTTATATAACCAGATGGCCCCGCCCATTCTGGCGGGCTCTGGCGGGCTTCGTCGCCATAGGTTTGTTTTTTATTTACTGCACGAACCAATGGCCGTTACACGTGATTGTAAAGGCTTCAGTCCTCGGAGAAAAAGGAGTTTTTCCCTATAAGTGTCTAGCGGCGCAGTACTCTTTCCTGTTTCTCAGGGAACCGAGGTTACGTAAGTAACCAAGTACGTTTTTATAACTTAATAGGAACATTAGTAAATTGTTCCTAAAACATATTTTGTTAGATGGGTATATGGTTGTTAGCATGGTAGTTTGGTCTGTAGAGTGTGGTTTAGTGAGATTTTCACCTGTTTTATGGTCTAGCTGGTGAAAATGGTGCTTCTGATCACTTAGTATGCATATAATTAGAACAATCATTCACATGATCTGGAACACATATGGGACGGCTTAAATTGCAATGTTTTAACATATTGTTCGTAGTGAATTAAAAACAAAACCTGTGTTTCTATTCATCATGTAATCAGACTGTGGTGTGATTTAATTGCGACATTTTTGCACACACTTTTCATAACAAAAAAAAAAATGAATGAGTTCTTTCGACAAATAAATCCTCTAAATGTTGAGTTTCATTTAAAGGCCAGGGGTTTCGATCATGGCCCCTGAGAGTGATGCACTAACATTGGTTTTCCAAGACTGAAGCCTTTCCCAGCTCTGTTTAACACTGACTGGAGGGACCTGGAGTTTGCTGTTTATGTTGGTCATGAGAGAGTCAGTTGTGTTCTGTTATTGGCAGCCAGTTTGGCACTGTTCAGCTCCTCTCAATCCCTCATTCCGTTAGTGCTGTGGACTGTTCTTATGCCAGCTGGTAACAGCGATGGCAAGGCTTTAACACACACACATGCCAGCTTTCCCCGTTAATCACCCAGCAGTGCACGCCAGGCCATGCGAGCAAAAGCAGTCCCAGCGACCTCCAGAGTGTTCGCTGGACAGATTTGTTGCTGATGGACTTAAAAAAGGATAACGGCAAGAGAAAGAGATCCTACTGAGATTTTATCTGACACTGGCCCATGTAATCTCACCATCCTGCTGGAAAAGCAAGACAAAAACTCACCAATGAAAGCCAAAGCAAACAGCAGAAACGTATGAACGTCGAACATGCATTCTTGCCGTACTGAATCAGTGAATTTGGCCAAGTTTGCTAACTTTGTAGCTTAAAATACATGCAAGATATTCCAACTTGTTTGAGGCATTTAAAAGCATCAATAGAACTGTATTCATTGTCCATGAAATTTTCTATACTTTTTACTTCTGTTCATGGGTTCTGACCATGATGTCTACATAGCCTACATTTCCACCAGTTTTTGTTGTTGTTGTTTTCTGTACAGCCATTCAGGAACACTACCACCCCCGTCTGTTAAAGGAAAAGTTCACCCAAAATTAAAATTGGCTTAAAATGTACTCTTCCTCAGGCCATCCAAGATATACGTAGATGAGTTTGTTTCTTCATCAGAAGAGATTTGGAAAATTGTAGCATTCCATCACTTGCTCACCAGTGGATCCTCTGCAGTGAATGGGTGCTGTCAGAATGAGAGTCTAAACAGCTGATAAAACATCACAATAATCCACAAGTAATCCAAACCACTCCAGTCCAGCAGTTAATGTATTGTGAAGTGAAAAGCTGTGCATTTGTAAGAAACCAATCCATAACTTCAAACTGTTGCCATAATCCATAATATTGCTTTATCCAGTGAAAAAGTTCATCCCCTGTTGTCCTCTCACATCAAAATCCACCAACATGTTTGTTTTGGACTATTTTCACTTATAGGGCCCTATTTTAACGATCTAAGCGCATAGTCTAAAGCACACGGCGCAGGTGCACTCAGGACGTGTCCGAATCCACTTTTGCTAGTTTAATGACGGGAAAACGGTCGGCGCGCCCGGGCGCATGGTCTAAACGGGTTGTCCCTATTCTCTTAATGACTAATGCGCTCTTTAAATAACAAAGCAAAACTATTGCGCCAGACTTTAGACCAGGTTTGAGTTGGTCTATGGCGCAGTCTATTTTCAGTTTCTCAAAATAGCAACGCGCCAACAATGTGCCTGAACACACCTATTTTTTAGACCAGCACGCTCATGGGCGCACAAATGGGCGCAAATGCATTTGCTATTTAAACAACGCGGCGCAGGACAGGAAAATTACAACTGTGTTGGGCTGAAACTAGCAAAAACACTTGCACCGGGTGTATGATACAGCCCATAAAGTTACTTGATCTGTGCATATTTCTTGATTCAGACAAGAGGATTTTTTCACTGGAGAAAGCTATATTATGGATTATTGTGGACTCCCATTTTAACCTGAAGTAATGGTTTAAAGTTAAAAATGCCTAAATCTAGGTTGTAGGTTTGATTTTGACATTGGTGGGGACAAAACAGCAGACAACACCCCTCCCCCATCCAACTACCCCAATCTGAAGTTTTCATCTAAAGTTTATTGCTATTGTTGCCAACATACATTTAGCATATTCATCAAATAGTCATAATTTACTTGAACTTCTCAGGTAATATCAATGGCATATTTTAGTGTGGTCAAAATTACAACAACAGTGGTTATAAAAAAATAAAAAAATAAAAAGTTATTTAGTTAGTTAGTTAATTATAGTGACCCTATACTTGCATTGCATAATTTGCCTAGCTAGAGCTGTCTGCGTTTACATACTTTTGTGAACTTTTGTCCCTCAAATATTTCAGAATCTTGAATCACATAATTAAAGCTCATTACTTAAAATAGTTTAATGGCCACATATGACAGATGCACCTATAAAGTAACTGTAGCATGTCGCATATCTTCTTTCACCTCTCTGCTCATATAATGTCTCTTTTCAATCTGTTCATTTCACACTGTTCTGCTCAGAAGGATCTCTGGATGGCCTCTTCATTCTCGCTGGAGGCCTTGGTCGCAGCGCTAAGAGGGAAAGTCACAGAACAACACACAGTTCAGCTCTTTTAGCGGCTCTGGGTCATGACTACCTTGAGCTCTAAATTGAATCTTTATTTTGCACACAGAACTGTAACATAAATCTAATGTTTTAATTGAACATAAAATATTTCTCCTTGAAGAATGTTAGACAATGGAAATCCAGGGTCAGTGCAATGTTGTGGATGATTTTTTCTTTGTGGTGCCTTGGTAAAATACTAGTTACTTTTTTATTTATTTATTTTAAAATAAAAACACTATGTTGAAACAAAACAAACAAAAAATAATAATAATTAGTGTCACATAGGGTAATCAGTATTTCAAGATATTACTATATTTTACCTCATTATGCTGTATTGATATCCTTTTTGTGAATATTTGTTTGTTGGTTTCTTTAATATTTTGTGGTGGAAAAGTTCCAATGAAGATGGAGCTTTGAATTAGTATTATTTTTTTTAAAGAAATTAATACTTTTATTCAGCAAGGATGCATTAAATGGATAAAAAATGACAGTAAATGCATGTATAACATTTCAAAATATTTCAAACAAATGCTATTCTTTCTGAATGTTGAACATTCTATTCATAAAAAAATATTATATCATGGTTTCTACAAAAATATAAAACAGCACAACTGATTTCAACATTGATAATAATCAGGAATGTTTCTTGAACAGCAAATCGGCGTATTAGAATGATTTCTGAAGATCATGTGACACTGGAGACATGATGCTGAAAATTCAGCTTTGCATCACAGGAATTAATTATATTTTACAGTATATTTAAATAGAAAACAGCCATTTTAAACTGCAAAAATATTTCACAATAATACTGTTTTTACTGTATTTTTATTTAAAAAATGCACCTTTGGTGAGGAGAAGATACTTTAAAAAAAAAACATAAAAAATTGACCAACTCTAGCTTTGCTACTTCAGATCCCTTTTTTCTCACATAAAAAAATTATTTCAACTTGAATCAATCCTTCATGTCCATTCATTTATTTATTCAGTAACGATCCATGTAAGTAATTGTAGTAAATCAGTTCAAAAGGGAAATATTTATGACTAATTATAACTGGTTATGATTAATAATAAATATTTAGATTAGATCTTAGAATTAACTGTAGCAGAATCAATATTATAATTATTTGATCTGTCCGTCCACCGAGCAGACAATATAATCATTTATCAATTCAAGGAAAGATTATTTTCCTGGCCAAGGAAGAATAACTGTCCTTCTTTATGCAGTGCTAGCAGTAATTTAGCATATGTAGCAAGGGTTCAAAACATTCATTGACTTCGAATTGTGAGCAGCAAACAGAGGCAATCGACTGTGAATATAAGGGATTTAATAAATGAAACTATATCTAACATATAACTAACTAAGCAAAACACATATATACAGAATGAAACAAAGTAAGGAAAAGAGAGAGGAAAGTAAAAGAATGGCCGTATTTCACATCAATTAACCACAACCTATGAAAATCATTAAAGAATAAAAAATCACCTTAAAAGGGGCTGAAACTTAAACACGCATCTAAATAATTGTAAACGGTTACTTGCATTGGCTTCGATTGCTGAACAAGAGTCCTGATGCGGTAGACAACGGAGGTCTTTGATGAGTTCGTTAGGAGTGAGCTGGAAGTTTACTTCTGGTTCTTCTGAAGATAGGAAAAGTCCACAGCGAATCGAAGTTACTTGAAGATAAAAAACTGCTGGAAAATCAAAACTCAAGAGGAGAGTTTTGAGAAGTCTTAGTGTCATCTCAAAAGAAAAGGGGTTTTCTGAGCAAAGATCATTTAGAGCTAATCACTTTTGAGGGTTCCTATTCACCCCCGACTTTGGGTGGACTAGCCAATACCAGGCGTGAATTCTTGAGTGGGAGAAGTTTCCTTTGTCTCCCTTTATGGTCCATTTGCATGTTTTATGGCCGGTCTGGAATTGGTGCAGTTTTAACCCAAAATATAGTACAAATCGTAGATAATATTGATACCAAGAAAGAAACTAAATACAAATAAAGAGTGGTAACTCAGCTAATCTAATAGGGAAACGTACAAACAACACATGCAATATACCAGATATATTTGTAACTGATTAATTATTGTCTAAATAGAGTAAAGGTCTTTACGTGTGTGTTTGTGTGTGTGTGTTATCTGAGCCTGTTGTAGTTTGCTTGGTAAGCCAGGCCCATCGGTGCCTGGCATCGGGGTCATTTACATCTCTTTGGAAAGTGTTTGAAATCAGATGGGAAGATGATAGTGGGGGACTGCTTAGCATCTCCTTGATAGCGAGGAACCATTTGGCAATTTAGCCCCCATATAAATGTATAGTCTGTGACCAGGACTGTAATTTATATGCAAATGTCAAAGGCTAAAAAGGGGCCTCTTAAGTCATAAACCCCAAAGACCATGCATGATTCTATGCAGACGCTACATAATCCATTCCACTACATTGTGTTCATTTTGCCATAATGATCGACTTGTTTCGTCATTGTCCGTTAAACTTGTTCGCAGCTCACAGCAGCTCCTAAACACCTCCCTCCCTCTTTGGTCAGCGCTGATTTCGCTGCTAACCAGCTCACTAAAATCTACCCCAACACGTTTGGCCAGAAGCCTGCTCTGAAGTAAGCCCAAAGCGCTCTTTCGACATGGTTTATGTGTTGCTTCGTGACTCCATGTTAATGGACTGTGTGCTGTGCTTCAGGTCAGTGTATCTCCATAACAACAAGCTAACAGATGCCGGTCTGCCAGAGAACATGTTTAATGGATCAGACAACCTCGAGATCCTCATTATGTCCAGTAATTTCCTCCGTTATGTCCCTAAGGGTCTGCCCACCGCCCTCTTCCGCCTACACCTGAAGGTAAGACCACTGTGAGGGTCATTAAATGATGAAAAAATTAAAGTTCAGTCATCATGTACTCAGTTTCATGCAGTGGTGGAAAGAGTACTGAAAAAATATATTCAAGTAAAAGTACCATTACCTTCCAAAAAATGTAGTGTGAGTAGAGTAAAAGTACTTGTCCAAAAAACTACTTGAGTAAGAGTAAAAGAGTAGCCTATTTAAAAGTATTCATGAGTATTGAGTAGTGAGTACTGAGCTGTGGATTCTACCCCCTCATAATAAACGCTGTACACCGCAATTTATAGATTTTAAAAACGTTGTACATTCTGTAATTCAGATTATCTTGTTTGTCATAAAGAATGAAGAATATCTTAAAAAGTGAAGTGACATGTGGCCAAGTATGGTGACCCATACTCGGAATTAGTGCTCTGCATTTACCCATCCAAAGTGCACACACACAGCAGTGAACACACACAAACCGTGAACACACACCCGGAGCAGTTTCATCCGATCTTTCATCCAGCAGTTTTAATTTTAACTGCCAAACAGTATTCAGTTGAAGAAAAGATGAAAGTTATTCTCAGTACAATCATCCCCATTTAAATCATAAAGTTTGAAAAAATAGATTTAAA
>NW_015505307.1:1422783-1435672 GCF_001515645.1 Sinocyclocheilus grahami | reverse complement strand
TGTGTGTTTCGTTGTGAAAGCGAAACTACTTTGTTTGGTCTTCCAAAAGAGGACGATATCTGCTTCGTCATGCCTGGAGCTGATCCGTGCTGGTTGCTGAGGAAATACTACAACTTTGTGCTGTGGATCGCCGGATCGGCTTTCACCGTGGACGAAGTGGAGTCCAGCCTGGGGTCGTCACATGTGGTTGCCGCAAGCCCGCCCGCCATGCTGTTCCTTAGCCCACTAGCCCACTCACTCAAGCCGGCCTCTGCTCACTCTAGCCGGCCGGCGCTAACTCTAGACCCCGGCCTCTGCTCATTCTAGGCCGCAGTCGCAGCGGTTGTGGGAGGCAGGGTGAGGGAAAGTTCATCTGGAGGCGCTCAGCTCCAAACACAGCTCCAGAGACACGCGTTGACTCCAGGCTTTTGGCAGTACGACAGCAGTTAGCGCGTAGCTGGCTAATGCCGCACGGTGCTTTTCCCAGCCTAATCTTCACAACAACAGCGGTTAGGACAAAAACAACAGCAATATGAGTCATGTTTATACATAGCCGTGCTGGTTTTGTTGCTTTGTTGCGCATTAGGGGTTATTTTTCATGCGTGTTTGATGGTGGGTAGGGAGGAAACCTGGAGCGCTAACCACATGTCACGGCCAATTAGAGCGCGGCACTTTTGGGTGGTGAAACACTCGGCGGTCAATTTGAGTTCACTGCAAACTAGCTAGAATTTGCTTTTGCTTTTTACAACACAGTGAGGTGGTCATCCGTCCACAGTTTGAGTCTGAAATTAATTTACCCTTCCGATGGGGGGTAAATTGAGAAAAATTACCATTCAAAAATATTTCTGATGATAGAGTGTTTGAATTAACTTTCTTGCTGTGAACTGATTCTTATTTTATTTAGTATTCTATACAGTGATAAAGGCTATGTCGATTATCATTGCAATATAAACATACATTGTCCATATGAAAATACCTGAGATGGCTTGAAGAACACAGATAAACCATATACTGTTATAATTGTGTGATGATTCTCATCACATTTAATCATACAAAACATTTCTTTCCGCAATTTTTTTCAGCTACAGTAGCTGTGTCTCATTTAGAAGGCTGCGTCCTCCGGAGGTCGCATTCGAAGGCTGCATACGTCATCGAGGCTGTCTCATTTCAGAAAAGCAAGTAGGACACTCAGAATGCGACCTTCTTTCACAGGATTTCGGAGGATGCATGAGGTGTATCCTTCGCTGCTACAGATAACCCACAATTCTTTGCGTCGCCGTGAACAACCGTTGTTAATTTGAAAAAGCCCGGCGCTGGCAGATGTAACGTACACACAAGCGCAGATGTGGTGTTTACAACTTACCTTAATTCGCCTCGGTAAAAACGGATAAACTTTGTTTTTAATAACCTCCTCCTTTTTTTCTCTAATAGATGCCTGCTGTATGTATGTTGCAGCTCCTCAAACATTGAACAAAATATAACAAGTAAAAGCATTTTTTTTTTCAAATTACTTTCCAAATTTAGAAATACATTTCCTTCATTTAAGTAGTGTGAGTGCAACAATGCTCTAAATGTGTTGGCATAGCAACGCGATACTTCCGGTTTCCTTTTCCGCCAGTCCTACGAAGGCCGTCTCGTTTAATTCTAGGTTGAGGACACTTCGTATATGCATCCTACAGAGGATGCGACCTCCGGAGGGTGCAGCCTTCTAAATGAGACACAGCAACAGTATGGTAGGGGCGTAACATTTCCATCGCACACTTGAGGTATTCGGCCAATCACAATGCAACGTGTTTCAGAAAGGCGGGGCATAGAGGAGAAACAATAATGTACAGTATGTGGAAAACAATGTTTTTTTAACCTTAAACCGCATAAACACATTTCATTACACAAAATAATATTCTTTTTAGCAACATCATATGGCCCCTTTAATGTTTAGAACAGTGCAAATACAAACACCTTTAGAAACTCATAGTTCAGCATCAAACACCATGATATGTGTTCAAATGAGAGCCCATTTCTCTCCAAAACGGTGCCAGTTTTAGCGTTTTGCAATATCACAGCGCGCATCACGCGCTCAAACTCATCAAAAGTCGACAAGCTCAACAAGCAACAACAACGACTTATCCAAGTGACCGCTGCAGAACGCACGCGAGAGAGAGAAGAGGCAGGGTCTCATGAGTGAGTGGGGAATTTACCGAACGTGGCACTTGCGTGAGTTAACACTTAACACTGTATGCAATACCCGCAACCTCACACCAAATTTCAGGCCGTATAGATAGGCAAGCATATATACAAATCATTTAGTAAGCAGAAATCCGAAATTGACCTTAACATATTAAGTTAGAGGAAGATGCAACTGAACTGATGCTTGAAGAATGCACTTCCAGCAGTCATGATAAACAGCTGGCGGTTAAAGTTTATGCACAATTTGATTTGACGAAAGTCACGAGACCTATTACTCTCTATCCAATCACGTTGATGGATAAAATAACATTAAAATAAGCATGTAACGAACCAAAAACGGGGGAAAATAGCGGAGTAAAAGTACCGATACATCACTTAAAATGTACTCAAGTAAAAGTACACAATTTTTAAACTACTCAAAAAAGTACAATTACTGATAAAAACTACTTAATTACTGTAACGTGAGTATTTGTAATTCGTTACTTCACACCCCTGGTTTCATGTCATATTAAACCATTTCCATTCTTCCATGCATTGGCAGTCTAAAGTGGTATTTTTTTCCCAAAACGCACCATAAAAGTAGTACATATTATATTTCAAATCTTCTGAACCTATAGATAGTTTCATCATGTGAGGAACAGAAAGTTTTGAAATGAGAAGAGCATCAACTCTTGGAGTGAGAGACTTGTTGCACTCTCACTATTTATGCATTCTTGTCTCCGTCTACCAATCAGAATCCTCGAGCACTCATTAGTCTTCTGAAATAAAACTGGACATTTTTTAAAGGGGTCATATGATGTTGCTAAAAAATAACATTATTTTGTGTATTTGGTGTAATGAAATGTGTTTATGCGGTTTAAGGTTCAAAAAACACATTATTTTCCACATACTGTACATTATTGTTTCTCCTCTATGCCCCGCCTTTCTGAAACGCGTAGATTTTTACAAAGCTCATCGTACTGAAAAGCGAGGTGTGCTCTGATTGGCCAACTATCCAGTGCGTTGTGATTGGCTGAATTCCTTAAGCGTGAGACGGAAATGTTACGCCCCTTACCTCGTACTGTGGTGCCGTGTCCCGGCGCGACGAGACAAAACCAATAAAACCCATTATAAACGAGGCATTTGTTGCATCCAGTGGTGACATAATTACGGATTATAATGACTTATACTGTCTTTTTACGCGTTGTGTTGCATCGCGCCGCGTAAACATTAAACCCTGTCTGCATTTGTGATCGGAGAAACGACAAACAACAAGTGCTACTCTACACTGCTCAAAACTCGCGTTTGAATCGTCAGTGGCAAATCCTTTAAATATGCGTACACAGCGTCTCCACGACATGGTGGCAGCGGCAACAATACTACAGCGAGAATAAAAGTTACACCTCCTTTCTTTGCGTAAACATTTGGGCGGCGTTATGCAAATCTTCCCACATCGTGATGTAGACATGTGGGGGTGTGTTAGAACGAGCCGTTTTAGGAGGGCGTGGATGAGTCTTAACTTTTATAAAGAATATCTCTT
Source organism: Sinocyclocheilus grahami (assembly GCF_001515645.1). Taxonomy (NCBI): domain Eukaryota; kingdom Metazoa; phylum Chordata; class Actinopteri; order Cypriniformes; family Cyprinidae; genus Sinocyclocheilus; species Sinocyclocheilus grahami. The sequence continues at coordinate 1,431,987 of NW_015505307.1, read as the reverse complement.
TTGGTTTGAGACTTTAGTCTTTGCAACTTTAGGGATCTTATCTATTCACGAACAACTTGTAACACTCCAAAGAGAAAGGAAAACTTGAAATCGCATCATATGACCCCTTTAAAGTTCACAGAATATTCAGAATTAACTTTTTCAGAACTTAATGGGAACATAAACAAAACGTTCTTATAGCACTTTTTTATCATCTGGATAGTACAGACTTTTGAACTCCCACCAATATGGCCACCAAGTAAACCATCTTTTTATTCTGTTCAAGTTTTTTCCCCTTGTTAAACCTACTAGAATGACCGGAGTGCAGGTTGCAAATAAGTGACTTGGGATTTTCTTCGAATTTTCTTTCAGCCAAATGAACTAAACTTTATTCACGGCATTTTGTACATTTGCAGAGTTAAGTTAAAATGCTGTATTTCCAATTGCCAAATTCCCCAAGCACGTCCCCATACGCAATCTTTGATAATAATCAGAATTAGGAAGTCATTGTAGTGCAGCCAAAAATAAATTTTGTGAAACAAAAATTATTATTTCCCTACCTGATTCCCTAATGCGTCTTCTGGTTCAGCTCTCAAATTTCATCCATGCTCGACAATCTTGTTTCATTCAAATATGGTGTGTCATGGTGTGGCTGTCAAGTTATCCACGGCTGATCAACGTAGAACATAGATGGACATTTAGATTAGAGTGATTACTAAATTTGTTTGTAAAATAGCTTCCAGTTAAGTTTAAATTTATTCATGTATTTATTTGTTTGTTTGGTTGGTTGTAGTACAATACTGTAGAATGAAAATATCAGCCATTTTTTGCTATCAACCATGACATAAAAACGATCATCTATTGAAAATTTTCAATTTTTTTATTTTTATGTAAATTCTTAATTTTTCTTTTTAAATTGTATAGATATTTTTAAAAAGTCAATATCAATGTATTGCTAGTCTTGATGCACCATATTTGAATTGATAATAGTCAATAATGGCAAATGTCATTGATTCATTGACGTCAAACCTGGTGTGATACGTTTTGATGTGATTTGTTAATTTGTGCTAACAAATCATTTAAAACCTCCTTTTGACATCAAAAGAATAGCAGCAGGTCATCATAACAAATACAAAATATATGATACATAATGGCATCATTGCCTCAATGCACCTCAAATGCAACTGGTAATGTGATTTTAGATTTTTTTTTGGTCTGTTTTTCTGCAGAACAACAAGTTGGAGAAGATTCCTGGAGGTGCGTTCGATACTTTGTTCCATCTTCGGGAACTTTACCTGCAAAACAACTTCCTGAGTAATGACGGCATGGATAATGAGACCTTCAGGTCAGCAGACTGAATAAACAAAAAAACAACAACATCATTTACCTTGCACTCTTTCTTCTGCATGGCTCTCTCCTTCCTAACCTTCTTGTAAAAGCCCTACCTGAGCTGTAACTGATGGAAACTATCCTGCATTCTCTCATCAGTCACTTGAACAGTCTGGAATATCTGGATTTGTCCAATAACAACCTGACCATTGTTCCTCTCGGGCTTCCTCGAAATCTCATCCTGCTTCACTTGGAGAAGAACTCCATCCAGAGCATCACAGCCAACGCATTGACGCCCATCCGAAATTTGGAGTACCTGCTCCTCCACAACAACCACCTCCGCTCTCGCTCCATCCATCCGGCCGCCTTCCAGGGTCTCAAACGACTCCACACCGTCCACATGTACAACAACCTTCTCGAACGCGTTCCCCGCGGACTTCCTCGCCGCGCGAAGACCCTCATGCTGCTCCACAACTTCATCAGCGAGATCGGACGCAACGATCTGATCACGCTCTACACCCTGACAGAGCTCAACCTCAGCTACAACCGCCTCACCAGCGCCAAGCTCCACAGAGAGGCCTTCAGGAAGCTCCGCATCCTGGAGATCCTGGATCTGTCGGGAAACAAGCTGCAGACACTGCCGTTGGGTCTTCCCAAGAGCCTCCAGGTTTTGAAGGTGAAGGACAATCAGATGGCTGAGGTACCGGAAGGAGCTCTGATGGGAATGAGTTCGCTGAGGGAACTTTACCTGACCAACAATCAACTGAAGCTGAACTCCTTCTATCAGGGAGCTTGGCAGGAGCTCAGCACGCTCACGGTGAGTGATCATCAGTCAATCAAGAATTGTTATGATTGAACTTGATTAGAACAAAATGTGGCAACCGTGTATGAATGAAAATGAATGAATGCATTTTACAGAGCTTAGAGAATTTGGGGGCTTGTGGGGGCTTGAGTTTTTCTGTTAAACATACTACTAGTAATATAAAACATGATAATTTCTGACAGAATGATGGGCTCATGAATAATAAATATATAGAAAAATGGGGTGAAGTTTCTCAAGAGATCAACTAGACTTTTGTGCAAGTAACCTTGATTCATGTTACAACTGGACTTCATGAAAATAATTAATTTTTATTTTCATATTTCATATTATTTTATTTTTTAATACATTTTTTTACATAATTTTTTGTTTTATATTTTTAATTTCTATTTTTATAGTTTATTTAATTTCCTTTTATTTTTTTGTTATATATTTTTATTTAATTTTATTTTGCCTGTGTGGACTAAACTTGTTTTTCTGTTATCAGCTGGATAAGAAAAGCAGACTTTATGCTCTTAATAAATAATACAAATATAGAAAATGGGGTAAAGTTAGTCAAGTGATCAACTAGATTACCATTATTGTGCAAATAACCTTGACTAATGTTATAAGTGAACCTCATAAAAATTAATTATTTGATGTATTTATTTTGCCTGTGGAGTAAGTAATTACAGAGAGACCTTGTTATCTTTTATCAGCTGGATAAGAAAAGCAGACCCTACACCCTTACATGGGGAAACAAATATATAAAAAAGCAATTTCTTTCACTGCATGATTTCATAAGTGCTGTTTCCAGCCAAGGAAAGATTCTAGACTGTAAAGTCCAATTTCCCATTTCAAAGGCTTGGCCGTAACTCCCTTTGATATATGAAGAAAGAGGATGCTTGAACGTGTTTTATGTGTGTTTTTTAGACGCTAGATCTCTCCGGTAACATGTTGTCACACATTCCTTCTGACCTGCCCGAGTCTCTTGAGTTCCTTCACCTGCAGAACAACAGAATCAGCTCTGTTTCAGACACAGCCTTCCTCAACACACCCAACATCAAAGGCATCTTCCTCAGGTGACTCGCTGATCCTTTACTTTTTGTCTTTTTCACTTTTCACTATTTTTCATCCTATCGCTAGGAATGGCTGGCGTCCCACTAGTTGATTGTTCAAACTATTTTCAGTTAAAACCTTAAGTCTCCTCTTGCTCACCAAGGATGCATTTATTTGATCAGAATTACAGTAAAAACAGTAATATTGTGAAATACTTGTATAATTTAAAAGAACTGTTTTATATGTGAATATGTTTTAAAATGTCATTTACTCCTGTGCATTTTCAGCATCATTACTGCAGTCTTCAGTGTCACATGATCCTTCAGAAATCATTCTCATATGCTGATTTGCTGCTCAAGAAACATTTCTGATTATTATCAATGTTGAAAACAGTTGTGTTGCTTCATATTTTTGTGGAAACTGAAATACGTTTTATTTTTCAGGATTCTTTGATGAACAGAACGTTCAAAAGAACAGCATTTATTTGAAACAGAAATCTTTTTGTAACATTATAAATGCCTTTACTGTTATTTTTGATCAATTGAATGCATCCTTGCTGAATACAAGTATTCCTTTCTTTTTTCTTACTGACCTCAACGCTTTTGAACAGTAATTTAGATGCATTACATATACTGTAAATGTGTGTTTGCTCCACGTTTAAATCATTATGGAATAGATGTGAATCATGTAAATGAGCTGTAAATGATGGCACTGATTTTGCATGTAAACACATTTTACAGCCGTTCCGATGGGTTAGACAAGCACCAACACATGCAGACGCTCAATGTTTATTTTTGGTGTGAAAACTAGATAAAAACCAGACAAGATCAAAATCTCATGTAAACATGGTTTTCTCGCATTGTTGGATTTTATAATGAGTTTTATTTTGAATAGCTATCAGCATTTTGTTGTACATTCACACATTCACACAACTCTGATTGTTTGTGTGCTCAGATCAGAGTTTTTTTGTGTGTTTTTTTGAAACGGTGATTTTCGTGCTCTGCTGTAATGAACTCAATATTGAAGCTCTCACAGCTGCACTTACTCCCACATAACGTGAGGCGAGAACATTTCAATAAAATCATACAGTAAGAGCGTTCAGACTGTAAACTGAGAGCATGTGGAGCGAATGAAAGAACGGACAGATTTCAGTTTTCTCATCCTGACCCGATTATCGGTTTCAGAAACATCTGAAGCACAGAGATTTAGACTAGTTTAGGTGCTGGTTGTGTGTTTTAATGGTGTATATTCTAAATATATATTTTAAAATTATAAACGCTCTTTTTATCTTACATTCTGCAAATAGGTCACTATGTCGGAACAATACATTTTGTCTAGCACATATATATATATAGCACATATATATATATATATATATATTTCAGACTCCATATGGTGCAGTAAAACCATGATGAAAAGCATAATTAAAAACTGTACTTTAGTGAAACAGTCTCTAAATATTTACTATGAAGAAAATATTTGCTGTCATTAAAATGATAATGAAAAGTACTTTATTGAAAAAGTGATAAAATAGCATGTAATTTCAATTGACAATAAAATGGAAAGAATTTTATGTCGCTACACTGTAAAACAAATCTGTAAACATAGGTATTGTAGTAACATGAAGGATTTTTCCATATTGCTCTTTTACAGGTGTTTTACCTATATTTTTAATGTTGCACTCCATTGCATTGTGTTTTAGAGTGAATGGAAATGTCTGTAAAATTACTGGATAATGTCCTGGCAGAACATTTTTCTTTTAACAAGTGTAGACCTACATTGTTCTTTATTCTGTAAAACTTAAGGACTTTTATAATATTCAAGAAAAAAAAAAGTAATAAAGCAATACAGCTTTGCAGGAGCAATATGAAAGGAACAGTAGTTTGTCCAAAAATGAAAATGGTAATTCACATTGGCAGAAGAACACAGATGTTCAAGAAGCATTAATGTCAGTGAAAACAAATTTTTTAATTGCGATATTTACTTGATTCCAGACCTAATACTCATGTGGGAGAGGCAGATTGCTCTTGCACATAATGTCCTGTCTGATCTGTCTCTGTCATCAAAAAGATGGAAGAAAATGAAAAAGATGGATTTAAGTGCATCAATAAAACACTCTGTGCTCAGTCTCAGGTGGACAGGAGATATCATGGACTCGATGGACGTTTCTTAATGGACATGCCTGAGCCATTACAACCCATGTCAGTGTAACTTTTTAGCAATTTAGCTAGTCTATTTATAACAGTACGGGCTGGAGCGCTGCTCATCCTCACTGAACTCCTGCTTTGATTTGAGAACATGTGATGTTTCAGGATGGAGCCACTCATCTTTTCTGAGAATTCACTCTTCTTGCTGTTTAAACCGGAATGGGATGGCCTGCCTGATAATGTCTTCCAAATTGCATTTGATTTGCAGGTTTTACTTGTGATGTTTCTGAAATTAGACTTTAAAATCAGCCTTATGTCACGCTTCCTTTGCATTTTACTCTTTCTCCGCCTGTCGTTCTGTTTCTCCCTCAGATTTAACCGTCTCTCAGTTCATTCGGTGTCCGAAGAGTCTTTTTCTCACCTGTCCAGGCTTCAGGTGTTGGACATTGGCCACGGTAACATCTCTCCCAACCGAGGCCAAGCAGGAGAGCAGGTGGAGGAGGTAGAGGAGGAGTTACCGTACGAAAAAGAGGAGGAGAAACATTCATGAGTCAGATGAAAAAACTGTAAAAATTCATGCCTTGAACTTCCCTTCACTCAAAAATAAAATAAAAATGACAAGCAGTTTGAAATTATAAATGCATTGTGGCTGCTGACAAAATGTGATTGTTTCCAAAAGCATTGACTAATTACATCTGCGTGCTTTAATATGACATGTTAGACGTGAGAACGGAAAATACTAATTGTGCTACTACTAATTTCTGTCTTTTTCATAAAAAATGGCTTTATATTGAAATAGGATGCAACAGTAAGACAACAAAAGTCCTATACTTTAATATCTGGTGCAGGATGCCGGAAAATTTTATTGGTTGTCTTATATTTTTTTTTGTTTTTGTGGTGTTTGCTCTTTCACGGCTCACGGCTCATTGTGTTTACATGCATAATACCGTTTTGTACTATGAAATTATAATTTCTTTCTCCAGAGAAAAGGCTTGGGGTATTTTTTTCTGTAAAGGAAGACTTATTGTTGAAAATAAAAATGCTGTCTTCTGAAGTCATAGGATAGTTTTGTGTGAGGAAGAGAACAATAATTGACACTTTTTTCGATGAATAACAGCTTAAATTTCAATCTGTTCCTTTACAAATCTATCATATGACTTGACTGGCTTGATTGCTGGATTGTGCACCTTTCAGAATCTAATTGAGGCTGTGTTTACACTACAACAGTGTGCTTAAAATGGAAAAGTCTTTCCTTTGCGTTTTTTCACATACAGACGACAGCATTGTCAAAATGATCCCCGTCCACACAGATCTGTGAAAAGTGACTTAAAATGCTGTATGATGCATGCCAGGCCAGTAGTTGCCAATGTCACTTTGTAGAGAAACACTATGTGAACATGTAATACGCATGCGCATGTAATCACCGTTTCACAGATTTGTGTTTTTGTAGTTTACACGGAGACGATAATGGTATCATTTTCAAAACACATTTCAAAAATTTGCGCTTTTAGGCCCCAAAGTGCCATTGTCGTGTAAATGAACAGCCAAAACACAAAGTTCTCAGTTTTTAGTTGAATATGATGTCTTGTAAACGCTCCCTTAGAATGTTTTTTTTTAATTATCATTCAATTCCTGAACTAAGGTAGCAAAGAGGAACCAGAATTTCAATTTGACCCCATAACCTCGTTTACGATTATAAAAAAAGTATTGAAGTCTTGAAATTTAAATATTTTGTTGGCCTTTATGGACCAGGGTTGAAGAACCCTTCATTTCCCAGAATGCACCCAAAAAAAATTATCTAATTTCTTTGAATTACAATTACATGTAAACTCCACTTCCTGTCATTTCAATTCAAATTCCAGCTTCCAGTCAGGTTACACCAATTTCATTCAAATCGAAAACTTTTTTGCACAACCCTGCTTGACAGACGTGGCCGTTGTGTAGAAAAGACCTGCATGAAGATTCTTCAAAAATTATCCTTTTGGGCTCAACAGAAAACAGGTTTGAAACGCTATGAGGGTGAGTATAAAATAATGACAGAATTTTTGTTTTTAGGTGAACCGACACTTAGTTTGACAGCCTTTCGAGTCTATTGATCTTTTTTCTCATCATCACGTACAGGATGATTTGAGCAGTACTTCATTTTGTTCAGACACATTTAGGCTGTTCCTCAGCGTCATTCATCAGGTGATTTTCTCAGAAAATAGTTTTCAGAGCTTAATGAATGGAAAGTTCATCTGTAGCAGACGGGGTGTATGAACTGGCAGTCGTTTCCCAGAAAGATTTTAATTACGTTAATTTCCTCTCTAAACTAATGAACGTAAAGCGGCAGGGTAACTGCACATGACATGCAACGTAAATATATAGACAAATGCATCCTGTGAAGACAGAAATATTTTGCCCACGGTTATAATTTGCTCTTCTTTCCCCCTTCTACTAAAAGCTCAAGATTGTGAACTTGTTATCCTCACCGGACATTTCATTTAACATGTTTTGAACTAGGGTGACGGTTTGATTTTGACATTAGTGGGGACATAACAGCAGACAAGCCATCTAAACAGCAGACAGTGTCATCTAAAGTCTTTATTCATAGCTATGATAGCAAACATTTTTCTTTGTTTTCTTTGGATTACTCAAACGAAAGTATAGCAAAATATAACTTAATTTGTGTTTCCTGCTTGCTAAATTTCATATACATAAACAAAAATCTGGCTCTAAACCTCTTTTCTTTATTCAAAGTTGACCTATACAAGTATATGGAATCTATCCAAGGCTCTGTTAATTTTAAAGCAGTGAAAACTGTATCTCTATATTCATCCTATGTGTCCTCTTTAGGTGTAAATTTGGTATATATAAATAAAAAATAAAAAAAAAATATATATATTAAATAAATAAAATAAAGTAAAAAACACCATGGTTATAGTTAAAACATAGTCTGCACCAACCATAGTCTAACCATGGTATTTGTAGTAAAACTGTGGTTATAAAAATGGTAATCAATACACCAAAAAAACAGGGTTACTACACCTTTACCATAATAAAACCATGGTTAATTTTCTTAAGGGATTTGTATCTGTGTATACTTTGTTCCTTTTTTCTGTGTTTTGTTTGTATAACTGTACTGCATTAATGGTTTGATGTTTTGTACTGTTTAACAAAAAGAAAGAAAGAAATCAGAAAAAAATAAATAAAATTGTGCTCTGAAGTCCCGATTTGAATAATAACTCGCGAACCATCATTTCAGATCTGGACTTCGGAGCACATATCACGGAACTTTCAGTTTGCAAAATGATTCGCAAACCCTCCGAAGTTCCGATATGAATTAAAAGATTCACGAACCCGCTCCGAACTTCCGATCTGAATTATCTGATTGGAGCGCTTCGAAATTGAATCATTTTGCGATGCAATTATTGAACTGATTCAGAGTTTCGAAAATCTCTGTTTCACCCATCACTACGTGCTTTTTAAAATCATTACACACCATGTCGAAATTCGAAAATGAATGGCTCCTTTGATCTGGTTTTTGCTAGTGAATCGAGTTTGAGTTTGAATCAATCGGAGCGGTTCAATCCGTGTATCATTCGATCATTCGTTTTTTGATTTAATATTGAAAGTAGAAAAATGAGAAAACGTCTCAGGTTACGTATGTAACCCTAGTTCCTCGAGGGAACGAGACGCTGCGTCGGAAATGCTAGGGGAACGCCCTTCAGCGTGACGGGCTCTGAACCTCGTGTGTAATCAGACCAATAGATGGGCGAGACGTCACGGCGGGTGACGTAATGACCAGGAAGCTATAAAAGCACGTGCGGTGAGACCAGCGTGAGCTTCTAGGAATGAAGCAAGCGCTGGCAGGGACGCCGGAAGTATGGCACCGCGACGCAGTGTCTCGTT
>NW_015505307.1:1421841-1422399 GCF_001515645.1 Sinocyclocheilus grahami | reverse complement strand
CGTGACAAACCAGTCCTCGGACCTGATCTGAGACATGACTTGCTTGAGAGTAAGCATCCTGAACTTTAGTCGCATGACTGTGCGGTTCATATGACGTAGATCTAAATGGGACGCAACCCCCCATCCTTCTTCGGAACTATGAAGTACCGGCTGTAGAACCCGGACTGCCTCGCATGAGGAGGGACCACCTCGATGGCCTCCTTCCTCAAAAGAGTAACTACTTCTTGTTCCATGACCACCAGCGTGGGCGTAATCCTGTTGAAATGAGGCGGGGGAGAACCAAACTGGATTCTGTAGCCTCTCTCTACAGTGTGCAGGACCCACTTAGACACATTTGGCAGTAGTTTCCACGCTGCCAAAAGTCTACTAAGGGAATCAGTCTCTCGAGACTGATCTCTGGTGTAATACGAGCAGCCAGCTCGGTGCCCTGTAACGGCGAACCGGCAGGGACAACCGACCCCGCTGCTCTAGAGACCTCCGCGGAGGTGGCGAGCCTCTTAGCCCCGCTACGTTGCCGGGCAGTGACTGAGAGTGGCGCTCGCGGGAGACCGCTGCGCC
>NW_015505307.1:1398184-1421637 GCF_001515645.1 Sinocyclocheilus grahami | reverse complement strand
ATAAAAAAAGCGACTTTACAGTCTGGAAATACTTTAGGCTATAGCAATATTAAGGCTATATTATTTCTTGGACCCCCGATCACTTTAAGAACTGCTGGTCTACACAGAAGAAAGCCCTGTCTAGAGCTATTCATTAGTCTGTTTGATGAGAAAAATATGAAATTGATAAAATGGGTTATTAATCCGTACAACTGCAGCAGCGGAGGACTATTATTCTGCTGCGTGATACTGCGGAAGAACTGATGATGGCACGTTTGATCTTCGGCTGACCAATCAGCAGAAAGGGGCGTTTAATTCCCGCCCACATGTAGAAATCGAATATTCAAGCTGTTTATTCATTTTTCCACCCATGAAAGAAAAATGAAAATTTAAGCTGAATTCTCGTTTTTCGTTTTATGGGAAAAAAAAAACATTTTCTCATTTTTCTACTTTCAATATTAAATCAAAAAACGAATGATCGAATGAAACACGGATTCGGTTCCAGTGTAAATTACTCACTCAGTTGAATCGGTTTGTCTGTTCCTCCGCTTTTTGTGCCTTCAGCCTTGTTTATACCACACTGTCAGCACTACTACTGGCTTAACTCGCTATTTTTTATGACATTAACTGAAATAAGCGAAAAAAGTATGTTTACAAATACAAAGAAAATACAAAGCAATTTGGGATTTACAATTATGTACACTTACAATTATTTAATGGACAAGCATATAGTGGTAATATAGTGGTGAACTACAGTTAATTTGAGTTAAAGCAATAAGTTGATTATTAGTTTTATTTTATTTGTATTTTGCGAAGTTGATATAACTCAAAGCATTTTGTTGTATAAAAAATTAAAATATAACAATTTTGGTAGATTTACCATGCTAATAACCTTGGAACCATGTCATTACAATCTATAAAAAGGGTTTATGTGGTGTTTTATCTTCGTAACACCACAAGATTGCATTGCAATCACTAGTAAACTGAATAATTTATGTTAATAAACTTTCTGCTAAAGATCTATTCTATTGACAAAGCATGCAATTAATTTATTAAAACAGCCATGTTATATTTATATATATAAAAAAATAAATGACAACTTACATGCATCTGGTCCGTTGATAAAGCCATGTCTCAGGTCACATGTGACTTATGGATCGATAAGGGCATGTCATACACATTAGCATCTAATTTCGCAAGTGACAGGTAAATACTTGTCAAGATGTCTGTTTGTTTGGACAAAACCTTTGACACCATCAACAAAAGGTAAGTCGTTTTTTTAAACCCTCCCTCTATATTTATTGTGCAATCCCAACTGTGCATAAATATATGTTTGTATTTAGCATAGCAGCCCTGCTGTTTTTCCTTTAACAGGTCACAGATTTGAGATATGGTTCGTTTTTGTCATTATGCACTTGCTAATTGTGCTAATTGTGCAAATACTGGTGCTAACTCATATTGTGTAAATAAGGTTTGGGTATTACCACACATTTATTAGTGATGTTTATTAAACTAGGATAAATTATTTGAAAGGAAAGAAACATTTGGAGTCCCCTGCATTATTGCCCAATTCATCACAAACAAATTAGTGTGTATAAAATGCTTTATTGATGCATTATTTTCCACAGTATTAACAAAATATTGGCCCATGAATTCTATAATTAATTATCTACATACTGTACTGATAATCTGAGGAAGTGGGAATATTTATTGTTTCACAGATGTGCTTTAATGCAACATACCCAGGGTCCAAAAACAACACTCACTAACCAGCAAAATGCCTGTAAATATTGGATTTTGGTGAACAAATAAAAAATGCATTTCCTTATTTTTGTAGGAACTTGAATGAATCATAATACATTTTTTTTACTCTCTTGCTTTATCATTAACAACATTGTGCTTATGCACCTAATGAACTCAACAAAAAGTCATTTTAAATGTATTTTCTTCAGTATTTTCATGGTCTAGACTCTGGAGAGAACCAATCAGCTGTGCCATGTGATAATGATGTCATTAGATCAGACTGAGTTAGACCTATCAGACTGCGCAATCTAGAGTTTCATGCCAGAACTCTGTATATATATATATAGCTGGCTTCAATGTATAAATGCAATAATTCAAATGTATTGTACAAGCTTTTGTTACTTTTACTGTTCATCGTATTGCTCTTATAGTATTTCATCTTTAATTTAATGGTGTATTAGAGCTGATCCATTGCAGCGGCTCAGTACTGTCATCACAAGAAGTTTAACTGTAATAATGCAGGGAACCACTCATATACATAAATCTTGTAATAGCGATTTTTTTATGAAAATAAAGTCACGTTTTTTTTTCATCTGAAACATGCTGCCACTTATATTCCAAAGTGATTCATATAATACAAAACACTCATAAATCAAACAAAACATCCGCAATGCCTGCACACATTTGTATTTTTGGGGAATGAGTGTAGCCTAGCGCATTTCACACAGGCTGCTAGCCCGGGGTTGCCCTCTGTAAAAATCGTGCCCTTGGAATCATCCTAACCTTCCCCCGCGGCGCCCCTGCTGTGCATCAATGTCAAACATCTAGAGAGGGATTTAAACCTAATTCAGTTAATCACAAAGAGCACATGCAGCACTCTGTATATGTCAATGAGAAAAGCTGCGAGTGAGTACAGCTGAGCGCTTTAATCAGCTCTGAGAGATGACAGCAGCCGGCCATGAACTGCCCTGTGTGCCACAGCTTTACTGAGATGGGCCTTCGTAATCAGCACAAATGAGAGTGGGCAGCGCTTCAGCAGAGATTAGTGACCACAACATGCACGTTTGACTGCAGAGCGAGGCCTGAAATGTACTCCACAAAAGTATGTGAGCGCAAATTGTGTCAGCGTGGGTTGCATATTCAGTATTTCCACAAGATGTGCTAGTTAGGGTTGCCAGGTTTTCACAACAAAACCCGCCCAATTTCTGCTCAAAACTAGCCCAATTGCGTTTCGAGGGGGTCCCCCGATAAAAATTGTGTTGCGGGGGATAAAATACACTTTTTATTGGTGGGGTTCCCCTGGTGAAAATTCACATTTTAGTGGCTAAATATCACGTTATTGGGGGCGCTTCAACCCGTGGACAAGAAAAACAACTTGGTAATAAGTAAAAGTGAATGTGACGTGTGGCCAAGTATGGTCTCCCATACTCGGAATTTGTCCCATCCAAGTGCACAAACACAGCAGGGAGTAAAGAACAAACACACCCCCGAAGCATTGGGCAGCCATTTTTGCTGAGGGACATTGTATTGAGGGTGTAAGAGAGCAATTCAACAGGATATTATGTTTCTGATGAGTTAGCGTAGCATTCACTGTGTTTTCGTACTTGCGTAAAGTATGTTTTTGGCCTAATTTAGCACACTTTCCAAAATGTGCATGACACATTACTTTAGGGTGACCATACGTGCCATTTTCGCAGGACACATCCTGGCCAGGATTTCTATATTGCCTAAAATATCTAGGTTTTGGCTTTGTTTGCGTGTGCAGACCGATGACATCAAAATACCTCGAGAGCATTTTGAAAGCATAAGGAACTGTCTGTATGGTATTTTGGTTTGTCATACACCGATCGGTCTGCACACGCAAACAAAGCCAAAACCTAGATATTTTAGGCAATATAGAAATCCTGGCCAGGATGCATCCTGGGAAAATGGCACGTATGGTCACCCTACATTACATACTCAAATTTAGTTTTCACAGTCCATATATGACTGGGATCGCCCTTTATTTAGTTTCCCAGGCTAGCAACTCTTACCTTGAGTGGTTTACTCAGTGCTTTTCAATATAGTCATAGCAATAATTTGCTGAACATTTGATTTACAGATGTGGCATGAGAACGGGCCTCACTGAACAGGAAGAGGAGAATATCCAATAACATAAAATATTCAATATCACAGTCAACACTGATCTTCACACACACCTGCGAGCTTTACAATATTTTTACACGGCCTGCTTAAAAAGACAAGACAGAAAATATAAAATTATATATAAACTTGAGAAATAAAAAACACATTAGAGTACATAGCTATGTTGTATTTACACTCATGCTTTTTGACAGTCTTGCATTACGCTACAGGAAAAATTTTGCTCTCAAGGCCTTGAATGCATCGCGCTATGACCCATAGAAACAGGTTGGCTTGGTGTTGTGGACCCTGACCTGGTTTCTCATCCCATCCCGGCATTATCTAACACACTGTATGGGTCAACCAGGATGTGCTGCCAACAGTGGCATTACTGGGGCAGTAGCCCATATGTGCAGGGTCAGGCCATGTGTCGCCTGTCAAAGAAAAACGGAAAGGAAATAATGCACGTCCCGTCATCCGTTCCCATGTAAGTGGATTCGTTTTGTCCGATCGATCTCAGTCTGTGATTTCGATGGACGCTATACGTTAGTCTCCAAACCGTTCATGTCGATGGCACAATGGTCCTTGTCTCTGTGTTTCAGGTGCCGCGGAGGTATGGGTGGCCTTTTCCGATCAGGAGGCGGCGGACGGACCCCTTCTTCCAGCTGCATGAGACGGGCCACGTCTGGAGGAATGTGCTCAGGTTTGCCCCCTGATGGTGGGGGCTGGAAACTACCATTGTTCTGCTGACAGTTCGGCAAACCCTGGTTAGTCATGGGCTTTGTTTCACAGATGAGAGGGACCTACGGAGAAACAGGAAAATGCCAATTCAATATTTCTTCTTATGGACTGTATCTCTTTTGGAGAGATTTTGGCTGTCCGACTATCAGAACAGTGTTGTTATTGTAACTATTAAAGAACATTTTTGTTCATTGAAATAAAGCTAAAATAAAATAGAAATAGTAGCTGAAAAGCTTTAACTAAACGAGTAACTGAAATGAGCTTAATTGAAAATGCTCCTATTTTGAATTCCTCATCATTTGTATTATTATGAGCATAACATCTTGCGCAACAATTTCAAATTGAAAAATTAAACCTTCCTTTTGGTTTAATGACAGCAGCACTTGAGCTGACATCTGTTTTTTTTATTGTTGATGAAGGAACCAATGTCTTGCTACACGACTGTCAGACTACAAAACAGTGTTGTTATCATTAACTAAACCTATTTAAGAACATTATTGTTCATTGAGAAATCAGAAATAAAATAAAATATAAATATTAAATAATCAAAACTAAAACTAACTGAACTGAAAATGTAAGATTTAAAAACTAAAATAAAACAAATACTGAAAAAAAAAAAAACTGAAATAAAAATATTATTTATAAATATTTTTAAAACAGTAAAACTGCACAATAATTTTTTTTTTTTTCAAAATTGTAAATAAAAAAAATTAAAAAAATTATGCTAAATGTGAATAAACATACAGAAGTAGATAAATGATACTAAAACAATACTGTACCAGGATCGCTGCACTGCTCATATTACAGTCTTTTTGTTTTCTGTCATGTTCTTTTGTCCTAACAGCTAAAGCACAAGCTCTCTTACAGTACATGCATGTGAGAGATAGGGAATTGTTCAAAGGGTTTGGCAAAAATGAGCAGCTGCTCATTCAAATCAGTGCCCCAAATTATCTTTTTATGAAGGGGAAATTTTCAGGTACATTTTTGCGTCATGTGCATTATAACGATATATTACATTCTCAAAATTAATGCTTAATTACACCATTATTTAAGCAATATTTTATGAACAAATGTGCTGTTTGCTGAATATCAGTATGGCTTTGATTTGGCTGTGTGGTTCACATCAGTGATAGATGCAAGTGGAAATTTGGCTACAGATGGGTTTTCTGTTGTGAATATCATGTATACAGTAGTGAGGGCATTTGAATATCTTTCGGTGGTGTGGAGTAGGGGTTAAATCTCAGAAAGACTCAGAGAACCGAGATTCAGGCTTTTTAAATGAGAAAGCCATAAGCTATCATTATTTTGCTCTTGAGCTAATTTGTCTCGTCAAGGTGTCCATAAAGTAAGCCCACCTCAAGTTGCTCTTAGATAAAATTGTCTGCTAAGTGACTACTTAATTACTAAGAGTGGAAAAATAAGATTGTCAGAAGCACTCACTTTTCTGAAGAAGGATTAGAAAGAGCCATCAGCATATGGTGTACTGTACATATGCCTTCAAGACAAATGTTTTCCAAGCAATTCTCCATAAATTGGAGGCCTATGTGTCTATTTTGGTCCCATTTATAACACATGTGCATACTTTTTTCCACAAAACCATGTTTTTCCACCTCGTCGTGACTATCCTGTCTTTCTGTTTGTCGAAATCTGCATTCAGCAGTCACGAACCATCCTCTCGTCACTAAGTTTGTTCTGATTTACAAAACCTCAGTATCCTTGCGATGTCTTTGTGAGTATGAAAGGTATGAATCAAGTGACCTGTCCTTTTTGTCAAGGAAAAAATCACTGAAATCCATTTGAGTTTTTTTTTGGAGAAGCGTGTTCATCGGTTACTCAACATGCTTGTTTTCCATTCACATGTACATCTCCTTTTGTTCATCTGTGTAAAAAGTGGCAGAAATTAAGACATGAAATATCATTCAGTGAGGACTGTGGCCATGCAATTTGTAATTTTGAAAAAACTGGTTCAAATTAGTTTTGTGATTTTTTTGTGTGTGTAGTGCATTTCACAATTCATATTATTTCCAAAGCAGCTTTACAAACCCCCACAGCGAGGACACAACGGGAGAAAAGACATCTTTAAGATGTTTAAAAAATAACCTTGGGAGGATTGAACTCAGTCTTTGTGTTTGTGTGTGTAGTTGTGATTGTGTGAATATATGCAGGTGTTAGTGTGTTTTTTTTTAACTCTATTAAATTATCATTGCATTACATTTCCAGAAATGTTTGGGCTGGTTACATGAAATTTCAAGCAGTGTGACATGCCGTACTGTATTGTGTATACATCAGGATTTCCCAAACTGGGGATTGTGAAGTTGATAAAAAGCTAATAATGAAATCATAAAAAATGTAATTAAAATAAACAATTAAAAAAAAATCTAAATAAAAGACTTAAAAATTATTAAATGTTTTGTTTACGTGTATGTCATGTAAGAAAACTGTGAATGTGAATGTGTTGTTAAATTATTGAACTATTAACATTAATTTACTTGAAGTACCCCTAGAAATTTTAAGTCAAAGGGGTTCAGCTAACAAAAGCATTTGGGAATCCCTGGTATATATATTGTACTTAAAAAAAATATATAGTCCAAAAGTCTGAAAAGTTTTGCATTCGTCATTATTCATTCATTATCATTAGTCATTTTGCATAATTATTATATTATGAGCACAACATTTTCAGCAATAATTTAAAATTGAGAAATTAAACTTTTTGGTTTAAGCACTTGAAGCTGACATCAGCAAATCTTACAATTTACAGGGCTCAACTCTGAGGATTTGTTCTATTTAAATTTTTACTTGCCCTGCCAATAGTTTCACTGGCCCTGCCAAAATAAATAAATAAATAAAATAGTTGCTATTATCATTGTTTTTGACCCATGTTATCTTTTATTCTAATAAATAAGCCTGACAAATATCAAGTTCAAACATTATTAAAGACAAGTGAACAGTCAGTAAATAAGAACAAATGAACAAATTACAGCAATGGCACAACTGAATGGAACAAAGATACAAATGAAATGATGCTGAAACGGCAGACAGACTGAATGAGACGCAGATTCACTCTTTGACAGCAGGTGGCGCTTATGGAACAGCAGAGATACAGCGTTTCCTTGGTTACCGCTGTAAACAAAGCAGCCTTGTGCTTATTGACACTTATTAAATGCATTATACATAGGCAAAATGAAAAGCAATGTAAACTTTTCTGAAAACCCCTCAGAGATACATTCATATAAACCCCTACCCCAAATTCAGTATTTAGGATTTTCTTAAAACATTTTGTGCATCGTGACCAGTGAACTTGCTCTGCCTGCTACAGTATTTCCTCAGCATCTCTGGCCTCTCTTAACGGCCATTTACACACTTTGTAATATTTCCACACAAATGACATTTTGGAAAATGATTGCATGCAGTTTGTGTGCAAATCTGGAACAGAGATTGGCTGAAATAAAACAAAAAAAAAAGACTGGTGCATCTGTACTCCACTGTATAAGTTAAATATAGATGAATCATTGTTAAAGCTACAAAGTTACAGTACAAGCCAAGATGGGTATTTTGACCATACTTTTGTGTGTATTTGTCCTTTCAATGTGCACTGAACACACAGAACTCAGCGCGTGAGTACTGAATGTAGTTTTCTTTCGCACAGGGGCGGATTTAGTGAATTGGGGGCCACAGGCAAAATATAGGAATGGGGCCCTATCTGCACACATTTACCTAGATCAACCTTGAGGTTCCTTTTTTGTTGCGATGCTTGCTGCTACAGAATGGAGCCCCATAGCTGTGTCCAAATGACATTTTTCATGTACATGTTATAATGGCTTGCTTTCACGTGTAATGTGGTGTTTGGGTTTTGTTTCTTGTTCATTGTTTTCATGTCTTTTATTTTGTAGTTAGACCTTAGTCATGTTCTGTCATGTGATTCCCTTGTCTGTGTGTTATGTTCTGATTGGTTGTTTTAGTCATGTGTCTTGTGCTTATTGGTTTATGGTCTTGTCATGTGGTTCACAGTTCTGTTTGTCCATTGGTTGGTTTGTGTCATGTGACCCTTCTTGTTTGGTACAAATAGCCCTCATGTTCCCATTGTTCTTTGTCGTGTATTGAAGTTGTAACCCGCTGTCGGTGAGTCTAGTCTGTTCATGCCTCGTCAAGTCAAGTCTGTGTCTCTAGTCTCGGATTATGTTTGTATTTTGGATCACGTCTGTAAATAAACTGCACGTGGGTTCTTTACTACGCTTGCCTTCAGTGGACTGAATCGTTACAGAATACACGACCCAAAAGAATGAACCCAGCAGTTGCACTTCTGCAGTTACGTCAAGGCCATCGGGCAATAGAGGATTATGTTCAGGATTTTTGTGAACTTTCTAACCGGGTGGACTTTAATGATGTAGCGTTAAAGGACAGTTTTCAGGTGGGTCTGAATGAGCCCATTTGCTCCCAGCTTCCTGGGGGAAAGGTTCACTGGTCCCTTGCCGAATATATAGACTATGCTTTACTGCTGAGTGAATCACCATTCACTGTGGGAACTGTGGATGATGGTACCCACAGTCCCGCAGCACCTACCAAGCCACAGTCTGCTAACGTCATGCCTGCTATGCCAAAGCCTTCTCACATCATCTCTGCCAAGCCACAGCCTGCTCACGTCATACCCGCTACTCCAGGACCTGCTCACATCATGCCAGTTAAGTCAAAATTTACTCATGTCATATCTACCAAGTCAAAGCCTGATCACATCATGTCTGCCAAGCCAGAGTCTGCTAACATCATGTCTGCTACCCCAGGGCCTGCTCACGTCACGTCTGCCAAACCAGAGCCTGCTCCCGTCATGTCTGCTATGCCAAATCCTCTTCACGTCACGTCTGCCAAGCCAGAGCCTGCTCACATCATGCCGGTCACTCAGGAGATTCTTCACAATATGGCCGCCATTGAAGAGCTTCGTTGCAAGATGGTCGCCACGCCTGAGTCCCCGGCCAAGGTGGCCACCCCGCCTGAGTCCCCGGCCAAGGTGGCCACCACGCCTGAGTCCCCGGCCAAGATGGCTGCCACGCCTGATTCCCCGGCCAAGATGGCTGCCATGCCTGATTCGGACGCAGAGCTTGGGCTTGAACTGAAAGGTCTGATTGCTAGTGTTATGGACCCACCTCTGATGTCGGTGCGAGCTGCGGGCATCCTCATGCATCAGTGCTCTCAAGCCCAACCGTCCTAGAGGTCCTGCCGCCCTCTGCTGCCCTTACTGTAATGGCGGTCACCATTTTAAGCGTGTGGGCTGTACACTGCGCTCAAGAGGCCTCTCCTGTCCATGAATCTGCTCCTGAGGCCTTTCCGGTCCATGAATCTGCCCCAGTGGCCTCTCCTGCCTATGAGTCTTTCTCAGAGGCCTCTCCTATCCACGAGTCTGCCAAGGAGGCCGTTCAGAAACTCTCAGACTGTCTTGTCACGGCCATGGAGGCCGTTTATTAACTCACTGTCTGTCCTGTTACGGCCATGGAGGCTGTTCATGAACTCACTGTCTGTCCTTTCATGGCCAAGGAGGCCATTCAAGAACTCTCTGCTTGTTCTGTCTCAGTCAAGAGGTCTGTCCATGTCTGCCCTGTCATGACTAAGAAGGCCATCCATGAATTCACTGCTTGTCCTGTTACGGCCATGGAGGCCGTTCATGAACTCACTGTCTGTCCTTTCATGGCCAAGGAGGCCATTCAAGAACTCTCTGCTTGTTCTGTCTCAGTCAAGAGGTCTGTCCATGTCTGCCCTGTCATGACTAAGAAGGCCGTCCATGAATTCACTACTCTCTAAATGCTGTCTAATTCTAAATTTTAAAATACATATATTTTTAGTTATTTAAACCAAAAATTTAAATCAAACTGAAAAAAATCATGAAAATATCAGTCAGTCATTTAAAACATTTAAAACAATAAACATATAATATGCACTGCTTCTCAATATTTACTTACAGCTTCAGATGCAGATGCATGATATTTTCATTTGCTACAAGCAGGATACAGAAGAAACACATTCAACGTATACACGCAGATGGTTGTTGTGGTAATAAACACTGTAAACAGCAACCGTTCGCGTGTCTGCGCTTAATGCGCATCTTGTATACGAAAAGCATTTTAGGGGGCCCTTGGCTTTTGGGGGCCTAATGAGGTCACCTACCTTTGCAAATGGTTAAGTCCACCTCGGCATTTGCGTCTTGCTTGAATGCTTTAAAATCACTTGAATTTTTAAATTAGCAAGGCTTAAAAACACGTGCAAATGATAAACTTTCGTAACGATGCAGCAGTAGCCTGATCAGGTCAGTGACAAATTCATCACCTGTCCCGAGCGTCTTTCTCGCTGGCCTCAGTCAGTCCTCATTTTTGAGCCCTGATTTACAGTGAAGTAGTGACTTAGAAATAGCGCAGATATTTAATTATTTATTTAATATTTTAAACAATAATAATGAAATAAAGATATTAGAATTTTGGACACTACTATATATATACAATTTATCTTAATTTAAAATAATAATAAAAAAAGATTATTTGTCAACTTGTTAATTTTTGATTTTGGTGTTTTTTGTTTTGTTTTCCAGGTAACTCACCCCATCTCCCTCTTTAATGAAGTCCTTTCTGCAGATATGGGCCATGATTCCTGTGGCCAGAGCATCTCCCATCACATTGACCATGGTGCGGAATCGGTCTCTGAAGAGGTGAGGACAGACAGACATGATGCTAAAATTAACTTAATGTATTTTCACGAGTTCACGCTTACATATAATTAGCTGAAGTATGGTAATGCATATTTGGCGTGCTGTCCGGGGAAGGGCTCCGAGCTCAGGAATGGCCCGAACCTAGAGTACCCCCCGTATAAGTGTAGTATGAACTCGAAGGGAGGAGATGGGGCAGAGGGGGGATGCTGATAAACCGTCAATGGATAGAGGTAAGTCAGCTGTATTTACATCATGGTGTTGATTAACTTGAGTGCGCTCCACCTGTGTTAATTAGGCTAAGTATCTGACGCGCTCCTCCCGAACCTTGTTAATAAAACCTAATTTAAAGACACTGGTGGATAAAGCATAGTCAGGATAGATACAGATGATGGATAAAAATAGAGCATGATGGGAAATTTACAATCAAGTCCAAGAGTGACTGATTATTTGTCTTTCAACCTGTGCCAAACTCAAATTTTTGAAAACTGTGATTTCTTGAAAACGCATTCTGCGTGAACAGCCCCTAATGGAAACTGACAAAAATGTGCACCTAAATGTCCAAAAATATCCAGCACATGCCAATACTTACAGGGCCCAATCAACAGCGATGATGAGAGTGATGTCATCAGTGGGCAGCCCGACGGATGTCAACACTATTACCATGGTGACTAGGCCGGCCTGTGGGATCCCGGCTGCACCGATGCTCGCTGCTGTTGCTGTAATACTGGAGAACATGGTAAACAAATCATTACACAGCAAACAAAATGTTATGAAGGACAAACAACCTCTGTAGCATCTAAAGACCATTTAGAGTAAATACAAGGTGTACTTTTCATTTTGGGAAAAACTATTTACATTTACATTTAGTCATTTTGCAGATGCTTTTATCCAAAGGGACTTACAATTGGGGGATACATAAAGCGATTCTTCTTAAAGAGGCAAACAGATACAGGAAGTGCTTGTAATACCAAGTTTCAAGACATTGTTCACATAAGTACAAGCTAGAAAGAGAAGGAATAAATAAATAGAGAATTTTTTTTATTTTTTTATTTTTTATGATGATGATGTTGATGAAGTCAAGTAGCTTCAAAAGAGATGGGTTTTCAGCTGTCGCTTGAAAATTGTCAGGGATTCAGCATTCCGGATAGGGGTGGGAAGATCGTTCCACCAGCCAGGAATGGTGAATGTTCTGGAAAGTGATTTTGAGCCTCTCTGTGATGGTATCACGAGGCATCGCTCACTAGCGGATCTCAGACTTCTGGAGGGGATGTAGATTCGTAGTAGTGAGTGAAAGTAGGCGGGTGCTGAGCCTGTATATTCTATATTTCTTTAAAGAGCTAGTAATAGGCCGGATATATTTGCACAAATTGCATGCATTTTATGAATGACAGATAACCAGCCTTCATGAAAACAATATAAACACACAAAATCAAACACAGAATGAGCAACTAAACAAAAACAAGCTCTTGCATGCCTGCTTGCATGCATACGCAACTCATGCACCCTCGCAGGCATAGAAGAACATCAGTCAGCTCGTGTGTCACCCGCTCAAGGTTTAACAGGAGTGTTAACAGCCAGTGATTTAATGCACGCTGCTTCACTGAGGAATAACATCTATCCATGTCACGCTTCGATCCGCACTCAACGGGAAGAATAAAAGATGCTCTGACCTTCTCTAGTGACGTAATGAGTCTCTAATGAGGAACACTGTTTGGTTTTTTTAGATTGACTATGAAGCTTAAATATAATAACATCAGCGATTGACAGTTTTGGGGAACGTTACTTTAAAATACAACATTTTGCAATAATTTGCTTGCTCGTTACCAAAGATAACTAATTACGGAAACTGTCATGCTAAGTTATAGTTGCGTTAGGCCTGTTGTGACCTGTTAATTGAGCATGAGCAGTGCAATAAATACACATCTCCATTGCACTGCTTTGCATGCACGTGTAAAAGCTGTGACCTGTTGCTTGGGCGCCGTAATAAATAAGAATTTCTTACGTGTACTGAGTGACTGCAGTAACCTGCTAATAAGAGTAGCGCAATAAATGTGCATCGCTATTGCACTGCTTATATGTAAAAAGTAAATGTTATGACCTGTTAATATGGACATTGCAATAAATATGTGCCACTATTGCACCGCATACACGTGCAAAATGAATGCAGTAGGCTATTAAACATTGCAATATTGTGCACTGATATTGCATTGCTTACATGTGTAGAATGAATTCTGTTACTTGTTAATGCTGTATGTGTGCTGCAGTAAGTATATGCTGCTATTGCTTTGATTACAGTGTGAATGGTGTAACCTGTTCATATAAGCACCACGATAAATAGCAGTGAATGTGTGTCACTATTGTGCTACTTATGTGCACAGATTAAATGTTGTGACCTGTTAAAATGGGCATTTTGATACATATGTGCTACTGTTGCGCTACTTACACATGCAATATGAATGCAGTGACCTGCACTGCAATAATGTGTGCTCCTGTTGTGTTGGTTACTTGTCTAGAATGAGTGCTGACACTTTTGTGCCACCATAAGTATACGCTGACATTGCATTAATTACAATATGAATATTAGAGTCGCAATAAATGCATGCCGATATTTCACTGTATATGTGGGCAGAGTCAATTCTGTAACCTGTTAATAGGTGTTGAAATAAATGTATTCTGTGCTTACATGTGCTGAGTGAATTCTTTAATCTGTTAATATAGGCATTGCAACAATGTGGTGTGCATGTGGTGTGAAACAGACTCGTTCAACCCCCAACACTGGCAGCACAGCATATGAAATCTAGAGAGAGAGAGATGGCTGATGGATTTTGGGAAGACTGGGAAAACTGCAAAATAACCCTGTGGTAAGACAGCCATGTGACAGCGGCGTTTATCCCTGTAACAGCGCTACCCAAATGCTCTCCGGCTCTCTATCCCTGTCTATATCTCTATATTTCTTTATCTGACCTTCCATAGTGAACTCTGAAGTATGCACTTCGATTTATGTGCTTGGTGTTGGTGATCCTTTTAGTCCAGACGGGACGACGGGAACATTTATGACTCAGTGGCATTCCAGACCTGAGGGCACCAAAGCTCTGAGATAACGCTGTATACAAAATAATCTAGTGAATGATGGTTCTGTCAGGCACGCATCACCACATCTGTGCAGCGGCGGATGTCTTGTGCATGCATAAATACACCCCACATGAGCATGTGCACGCACTCACATGGATGGAGGAAATGTACAGTGAATGATTTGAAAAACATTTGTATTATTACATTACACTATCACCTTTTGTATTACATTTTTTGAGCAGGTCCAGTAAATGCATATTGTGAGCTTGTCACAGTCAGCACTTTTGCTGGGAACGTGCATCAAGCTTGATAAATGTCTTCAAACAATGGGTGAGTAGTTCACTTCAAAAATACATATTGCTTCATGATGTGTTTCTGTTTTGTAATGCACTTTCAACATGTTCTCTGCTGATTTCAGCAAAAATAGTCACAGAAACGCTGCTATGCATTAGCATTCTGCTTAAACAAGCAGTGTGGATACTTTAACATTTAATATAGGTGCCAAAATAAATACACCCCGCATGCAAGTGTGAAATAAAGCAAGATCAAACAAGGCAATATGATTTATGAATATGAATATGCATAGACTACCAGTTATGTTTTTCACTGATTTTATAAAGATGTCAATATGCGTCTGATTCACACATGCAACAGAAACAGTAACACAGAGCTGAGGCATGGCAGAAACATTTTCCTTTTGTTTTCAATGACAATGTTTCCATTAAGGGCATGAGATGCTTCTATAGCGCATCCTTTCAGATCCATCAATGCAAAGATGGATCTTAAGTGGTTTTGAGCTCTTTTCATGTGAATATCAACAGCATCTCTTTGTAGCTCAGAATGAGCACAACATGAAATTGTGGATTGGTGATATACATAGGAGAATATATGTTGTAGGTATAGGTAATAATACTTAATAATAATAATAATTTATGCATTTAGCAGACGCTTTTATCCAAAGCGACTTACAGTGCATTCAGGCTATACATTTTTTACCAGTATGTGTGTTCCCTGGGAATTGAACCCGTTATCTGTGTTTTTTTCTCTCAACAATGCAATTTTTGACTTATTTTCAGGTGTGACTTAAATAAATAAAATGTTGCAAAAGCGCAGAAAATGACACTTAAATAAAATATAAAAAAAACAACAGGGGTCTGTTAAACGGAGAGTTTACTTCGTTTAGAGCAATGGAAGTCTTTGGGATGCCCTTAAATCTATGTCTACATGTTTAGTGTGTGTGTGTGTGTGTGTGTGTGTGTGTGCATGTTTATGTGGTTTATGAGGACACAAATTTGTATAATAACATGGGTATGACATAGGTATTACAACGAGAAGGTGATTTAAGAGGACATTTTCATTGTTCCCGTAATTCAAAAGGCTTATACATAATTCAGAATGAGTTTTTTTGAAAATTAAAAAATGCAGAAAGTTTCCTGTGAGGGGTAGGTTTAGGGATAGGGTTGGTGTAGGGCAATAGAAAATACGGTTTCTACAGGATAAAAACCATTACGCCTATGGAGAGTCCCCATAAACCATAAAAACAAAGCTGTGTGTGTGTGTGTGAGTGTGTGTGTGTTATAGGTTAAATATTTCCTATGCATCGTGATGATTTTATATTTGCAAATGTATTAGGCATTATCGAGACAGTAATAAATCGCCTATAAATTAAATTGATAAATTAAAAAAATATATAAATATTAATTAAATAAAGCAATTTAATTTATTCCTTCTTTAACAGGGTCACTTCAACGTAGAAAAAGCTTTGATTTGGTCAAAACTTTTGAGATTTGTTACTTCCTCTTACATTTTCTAATTGCATAAATGATGGATTGCTATTACGTTATGCTCTTTTGTGCATCACACACAGCTGGATTAAAGCGTCTTTCGGGCCTCGTTCAGTCTCTGGATCATGAAGAGCTGCATGTGCAGAACACTGTAAATCCAGAGCTTGCTAGTTAGCTGGAACTGATTGACAGAGGTACATTTCTCATACCAGTGTTATTTTACTTAATGATAAAAGTTTTTATTTAAAAATATTTTTTTTTTTTTAGTTTTAACATCTCAAATTACTTACATTTTTTAAACTTAATCATTTGACAGTTTTTCTACCTGATAGTGATGATTTGACCAAAGTCAAGCTCGTAGTTGTTGACCTGTGCGATAAAAATGGCTGCCACAGCCTCATACAGCGCAGTGCCGTCCATGTTGATAGTGGCTCCGACGGGCAGCACGAAGCGGATGATCCGCCGGTCTATGTGGTTGTTCTCCAGCAGGCACTTGAAGGTGATAGGCAGAGTGGCAGAACTGCAAATGAAGAAGGATCTAATGTTAAAACTCCTGCTAGACTACAATGTCTCAGACTGTCTCAGTTTTACCTAAATACCAAAGTCTGCAATCATGAATGAAGGAACTCAAACATTTCTTATCGTGTTTGATTTCTTAACACTTTAACATTTCTTCTACCACTTGCTTGTTTGTTTATTCGATAGTTATATCTGTAACATATTTTATCATATTTAAATCCACATATTTATTGCCATAATCAGTGTAGAAAATGCTAATAAAGATGGTGTGCAAATTCTGCGTGACCCAAGATATTTCTCCACCTGTCGAAACAGCTTCTCTTAATATAACAACAAAGTCTGTTTGTACTGAGAAAATATCCACCATTATGCATTGTGTGTGTGTGTTGTCACTTTTCTTTTTAGTGGATGCAACATGACCATGTCTCAGACTGTCTCAGTTTTACCTAAATACCAAAGTCTGCAATCATGAATGAAGGAACTCAAACATTTCTTATCGTGTTTGATTTCTTAACACTTTAACATTTCTTCTACCACTTGCTTGTTTGTTTATTCGATAGTTATATCTGTAACATATTTTATCATATTTATTAATCAGTGTAGAAAATGCTAATAAAGATGGTGTGCAAATTCTGCGTGACCCAAGATATTTCTCCACCTGTCGAAACAGCTTCTCTTAATATAACAACAAAGTCTGTTTGTACTGAGAAAATATCCACCATTATGCATTGTGTGTGTGTGTTGTCACTTTTCTTTTTAGTGGATGCAACATGACTATAGCAACTGGCAGAGTGACTTTGACAAAAGGGTAAAAGTACTGATGTAATTTCTCATTTTGTGCAATATTTATGCTGTTTTCCTTTTCTCTCTCTAGACAGTAATGTATTTTCCTGGGACAGGAACCAAGGGATGGGAGAAACATGTTGCGTATTGAGTAAAATAAATGTTGTGTTGTAATTTAAAGATCTATTTCTATAAAATCTAGCTTGATTATTTGCACAAAGGCAAGAAAATGAACAGGATGGAAATAATGAGCTGAAGCTCTTAATATTTACACAATCATTCAAAAGTAACAGTAACTACCAAATTCTAAATTTAACTTTTATTTCAAATAAACGCTGTTCTTTTGAACTTTCTATTCATCAAAGTAACCTAAAAAATATGGTCACAAAAATATGAAGCAGCACAACTGTTTTCAACATTGATAATAATAATCATAAATGTTTCTTGAGCAGCAAATCACCATATTAGAATGACCTTGAACTTGAATGATTTCTGAAGTGATCATGTGACACTGAAGACTGGAGTAATGACAGCTTTACATCACAGGAATAAATTTAATTTGACAATAAATGCACATAGAAAACAGTTATTTTAAATTATAATAATATTTCAAAATTTTTCTGTTTTTACTGTATTTTTGATCAAAGAAATGCAGCCTTGCTGAGACTTACTTCAAAAGCATTATACAATCTTAAACTTTTAAATGGTAGTGTGTGTATATATATATATATATATATATATATATATATATATATAATATCTTCTAAAAATTTGATATCATTAATCAAACCAGGAAATAAAACACCAGAGGAATTCATCAAATTTCTTGTTAACACTAACATCTCTGGTCTTTTACCACCAGAAATGGTTTGGAGAAATTTTGGATTATGTCATTATTAATGAACTGTCGTTTGTTAGTTAAAGGGATTTTGCAACAGACTAACAGGATGATTAGGATTGCTTTGTGTGTTTCAGCTGGTGTTTGTGTGTGTTGTACCTGGAGGACGTGGCCAGTGAGATGAGCAGGGCCTGCAGGATTCCTCGGATGTAGACGATCGGGCTCTTCTTGGTGATGAAGAAGTACATGCTGGGCAGGATGAAGAGGCCGTGCAGAATGAGGCCCATCACCACAGTGATGGCATAAAAGCCCAGTTTCTTCCCCATCGCGGACGGGTCGCTCATCTCCAGGATCTTACCGGCCACCAGAAACACGATGCCGAACGGGAAGTACCTGCACAGCAAACTAGCTGTAACTATTCACAAAATATCCTCTTATACTTTATTGCCTAACCTTAATTTCTACAGCCTAAATGATCAGCATTATCAAAACTGAAAAACCCTGTTGCCCACAATCTACTACATGCCTTCTGTTGTCTGATTGATCTTTTATGCACTTTTAGCAAGCAAAAGGCCTTTTAGTGTAAATGTACAAATCTTCAGCTCGTGCTTCATGTGTCTTTTTGCCATGACATCTTTACTGATGTTTATAAAGTAAATATAAGAATAGCTTTGATATTGTTAGTAATATTTCAAGAGGAGCACTTACTGGACTGAAGCAGTTTAGCTTTCCTTGATTATCCAGGCATCATTTTTTCGAAAAATTAGATATGAGTATCAAATATCAGGCTTTTGAGGAACGTTTATTTGTTCATCTCTCAATCATCAATGTATTGCATTGCATTATATGATTTGATCATAAAGCTAAACATTAAAATTTCATCTTACAAAGAAGATATAGAGTGACGACTGATATATCATTTTATGTAAGTATCCTTTATACTGTTAAAAAGATCTCATTAGTTTACATTACAAGCAGTCAGAATTTAATCTTACTTTTTGTCCATATAAATATTAGTATCTGTACCAAATTGCTAATTTTTGCTCAGTTTGGGCCTCTGAATAAAACGTATGCTTTTTTCATCTGAATTTGAGCTCCACATTCTCAATATATCATACTATATGAGTCATAAAATCCTGAAGTATTTAAAAAAAATGTTTTCATATATTTTTTTTCAAGGTTCATTATTTAAATAAAAGGTTAAATATGAAAAAAGATATATTTCTGACTATAATAATGTTTTGATAATTTCTTTATTTTAAAAAGAGCTACATAAATAATTTAAAAACAATTTATTTGCATTTTATTATATACTGTGTATATATATATATATACATATATATATTAAAAATAGTCTTACCAGATGACTATAGCGACGATTTTCAGCACTGCTTCATTGAGACTTTGACAGAAGTTCACCAAAGCACTGCCATTTGGACCCATCCTGCCCAACATTATGCCTTCGCAAAAATGAGCAGCAATGTGCAAATGTGAGACATGATATGAAAATATTAGCTTATTTATTATGTTGTCTCTGTGCCAGTATTCTCACCCATGGTGGCAGAGAAAATGACGATTCCCAGGACGTTCATGCCCTCGCTGGTGCCAGGAAGCGTCCGCATCACCACGTCAGGAGGCGGCGTCAGATCCAGCTGGAAGTTCTGGATGTCTGTCCCGTTATCATCCTGAATCCCGTAGATCAGAGCGCGGCGAGTGGTGGTTTCTGTTAGACTGGTGGCCACTGTCGTCTTGGGGGTCTTCATTATGGGCATACTGTTGGTACGATACTAAAGAGAAGAAACACAAAATGAATCTCTTTTTATTTTACTTCAGGTTGTCAAGCATTTTGTGATCAGAGCACAAGCTCCTCAAATGCATTTATTCAGTAATCCGGATTGCACAACTTCTAACCTGCCCATGCTTATTTACATTCCAGGCGCTCATGTTAGCATTGTTAATGTGCGTTAATGTTTTTGCATATATGCATTAATTCAGTTGATTATTGTCAGTTTTTCCTTACATTTAAGGAGGATGACTTATAATTCATGGCTAGCTGTGGATTCTTACCTGTTGAAAAGTGGCTTGAACAAGATTGGCTGGAAACATGTTTCTGTTTGGGGACAAAATATATCACAGTTATATATGTGCATACGTGCATACTTTCAATATGACTTTCCTTGAAAGCATTTAATGTATGCAATTTATAGTAGCCTATAGTAAACTGTCCTAGCCAGTTCCTTAGTGTGTAACTGTTTTTTAAAATCATTTTACCTTTTTGTCAAGAGGCCTGAAAACAACCACATTAATAAAAAAGCCAATAAATACTTAATGAAAAATACAATTTCTGCTGTTGAAGGATGTTGACAATTTCAAAGATTGACAAACAAAATAAAATTATTCATTATTCATTATGGGGTGAATTCAATCTTGTGCCAGAGGTACTTCAGTGCAAAAAAGTGCATCCTATTCACAAATAACCATGTATTCATGAAACCAATTATGTATTGGTGTGTATGGAATAAGAACCTTTAGAAAAACACACACAGAGAGACACACAAAGCAACAGTAAATTAATATATGTGTGTACTTTAGATACAAATACCTATGAAAACTAATAAGATCACCCTGGATTGCTAGTATAGGCATATTGTGCTGTATGAGCGGATGAGATTCATTCATTAGCATCCAAACACAATCTGTGCATGCGAGAGCCACTGGAGCCGGATCAGATGTGCTGTATGATCCCAGCGCGCTTGTTCTGTGTTAATAGGTGGTTGAGTTTCCTGCAGGGGGATGCTGTAATGATTGAAAAGGATGCAAAAGTGCTGTTGGTGGCCCGGCTTGTGTGGACTTTTCACACTGAGTCATAAAGCGCTGGTATTGTTGCAGGAAAATAGCCCGAACCCAATTAGTTTTTCCTCTCATACTTTAATGGAATTTAAATGAAATGTTTATACCGAACTCTCAGTTCCACATTCCAAGACTCTCAACATACTGTACATCTGAAAATATATGCTACCTACAGTAGTGCACAACCACAGCTGTGTGAATTCATTATGCATATGTTTGTGTATTCGTGCATGATTTTTGTGTGTGTGTGTGCGTGTGTTTGCATGCAAGTTCTTATTTCTCAATGGAAAATGGCTTTCCTTATGCATAATGCAACTGTATTCGTTCATTCTGTGCATTAGTGCATGCATGCAAGTTTTATTTCCAAATGGAAAGTAGCTGCACATGCATGTTGCATTTATGTTTGTTCATTCTGTGCATTACTTTTTTGTGCATGCAATTTCTTTAATTTCATAATGGAAAATATCTGTGCTCATGCATTTTGTATCCGTTTATGTTTGTTCATTCTGTGCAAAAGTGGATGAGTTTTTTTGTGCATGCAGGTTTTTATTTCTTTGTTTTGCTTTTGCAATGCAACAATATAAAGACCAACATGTGCATGTTAAATGTGTACTTGAAGCTTTCGTTTTTATGCTTCTGTAGCATAGCAGTGTTTTTGGCAGTGGGCAGTGTTTATGGGTTTTCTTCATTATTAGTGCACAAAATCTGTACCAACTACACTAAATGATCAATAGTCAATGAGTACCAGTTCACTAATAATTACAACATTCCTATGTGCTCTTCTCCCAAATAACATCATTTTGACATTTGTCTTTTTTTACATTATTACTTATTAATACAAATGATGTCAAGACTATTAGCACAAGATTTTCAGTGTTATGCTATCAGTGCCGGTCACGTCCTCCTCATTATTTTCTTTGCCATGTAACCTGCAATTAATCTGCTATTGAATATCGTTGTCTATGACTGAGCTCAATATCTCATCTTCCGGTGGTTTGAGTAATTCTCTGCTATGAGTCAAAATCTTCATTAGTCCACATGCTAATGTTTTCAGTCGACACATATTCTTCATTTTAAAGCTATTAGAGAAAGCGAGGGATAGCAGGTGACATTATTAAGCTGGTCTTCGGTCTAATGAACTCACTGGTCGATATGAGGTCATGAAGCATGAGATGTTGCACTAAATTTGGAATCAGTTAACATGAACATTCACAGCACGTTCTGAGTTTGAGAGTGTGTTAATTATAGTGATCGTTTTAACTAAAACAGGCTTTACAGAACGCCTCATAGAAATGGAGATTTATCTGACAAGTGGTCTTTAATAAAAGTGTTTGCTAAGAGGTAAAATTGATTGGATATTGTTCTTGCGTGCACTGGAACGAACTGTGACGTTGCAATGCATTTTTAACAGTCATTTTCATTAAAGAAATGATTCCACCAAATAATCCTGCCGTCAGACCACATGAGGCTTCTGACCGTATTGAGGGTCTTTTAAATGGCTCTGACCACACAAACAACAATTATATTTCTAATGAAATGACCTTCAGCTGATGGAGTGTAATTTGAGTGTAATTTGAGTTTAGTTACGTGGCTTCCTGACCTTAAGCTACAAACATGCATTAGCATGAATGACACAAAAATTGACCAGTTGGTTGATGCTGAGCTCACATAAAGCGGCACCGAAATGCATGTGGACACTTTAAATATATCATTGCATTAGATAGCAAAACATGAAAACAAAAATCATTTATTGTAAAGAAAGACTTTTCAAGCAAACAAATTTGAAATCCTGAAACAGTAGATGTAGCGTTGAAGATGGTGAATATTGTGTGACTTTGTGTTTGGTTGTCATTAGTGGAACTTGTTTATATCTAATGCAATGGCATGCAAAGTGTCCAAAATACATTTTAGTGTCACTGTGCATTTATCAGATCACTCAAATAGATTCCCTATGGTTCAACACAAGCACTAGATGTGTGTTTGTGACTGATTTTAAAGACTCAAGCGCTCTCAAACGGGTCATATGAGATTATGACTACAGTACTTTCGATCTAAACACAATCAGGTTGGCTAGAGATTTGATCCGTGATGATGGTTTAATGGGATTTATTACTGGCCAGCCCCGATAGTTACTAGTAATTCAGAAATCAAATTCTGTTTTTATTGGCAGATACAATTTATAACAAAAAAGATGCTTTAATATCACGAGCTGTGTTGATTGACTCACTTCTCACAAACTCCTTTTGTGGTCCATAGAAAAAGCAGTTTTATTTTACTACCACTGAGATACTAGTGGTAACACTTTACAATAAGGTTCCATTAGTTAATGTTAGTT
>NW_015505307.1:1396876-1397498 GCF_001515645.1 Sinocyclocheilus grahami | reverse complement strand
ATTTGTTTTCACTTTAATTTTAGTGAAAGTTTTAGTACTTTTGTTGTGTTTTTATGATTTTTATTAGTTTTTTTTGTTATAGTTTTTATTGATTTTCATGTATTGTAGTAGTTTTAGTTGATTTAGTTTTAGTTATTTTAGTTAACTAAACGAAAATGAGAAATGTTGCCATAGCAACTAGCTGAAATAAGATAAGTTACTTTTTAAAAATATATTTCATTTTATTTCAGTTAGTTGCCATTTTTGGGTGAACTATCCCTGTTACCAGAGCCTCTCTGTTTTCTCTCTATGCTGTCTAGGAGGACGATGAGGGCCGTCTGACCGTATGAGATCCAGGAGAGCATCGGCGGAGCTCATGATGGGTTTCCCGCTGTCCTCAGAGTCTTCCTTCTGTGCCATTCCGCCCGGATGGATGATTAACACCATGACGATTCCCACCACCACAGCCAGGAATGTGGTCCACAGGTAGTAAGAGACGGTGATGAGACCCAGCCGACTGGAACACTTCGCATCCAGCGCAGCCAGACCTGACATCAGACTGATGGAGAGCAGACAGAGACATGCTCATGTGTTAGATATGGTAAAGATGAAAAGCATCAAAACAATAAACATTTAATACAGC
>NW_015505307.1:1396610-1396844 GCF_001515645.1 Sinocyclocheilus grahami | reverse complement strand
ATTTTTTCTGAGCAAAAATGAATGCCTTTTATGCATAGAAGCATAGAGGAGACACACACTAAAATGTCAATCAGTGTAACAATAGTTCATATACTGTACCAAATACTCCTGTCAGGCATATTTACAACAAGAATTAGATTACATTAAAAGGCTCCATTTAAGGATCACAGTGCAGCCCTAAAATACTAATTAAATGTTATTTATTTTTAAATCTTTACCAATCTTTGCCACTAT
>NW_015505307.1:1391687-1395653 GCF_001515645.1 Sinocyclocheilus grahami | reverse complement strand
AATATATACAATGTTTAAGAAATATTACTTCATAATTATGCACTTAATTTTTTATTATCTGTATATATTTATATAACAGTATATGTAAATATATCAAATATATAAATTATTTCAGGGATAAAATTACATTGTTTTATTCCAATGCACATTCTGATGTTATTTTGTAGCTGAACACATTAGAATTTGACCTCTCAAGGCCTTTAAACTGGACTATTTCAGGCACCTATAAAAAGCCCAACGCTGTAGTCCACATGTTCTCATCTCTCTGGGCACAGAGCTAAATCTCACTACAACACGAGCAGTCAGTCAGTCAGTCATCACACAAAAGCTGTCAGATTAACGTGAGAAAGAGAGAAGGTGCCCTCTAAACAGCTGCTCCATCAGCCACAGATTACATATTAATGGCTGCAGCAGAAACATTGCTGTTTCCCATTGATGTCATGATGTCATTTTCCTGCACTGGATGGCTTCTTTTCTCAATATTAGATGATTTTGAGTAGAGTAACATTTTGATATGTACAGTCATATATGTGAATGTTGAACTGTGAGGAGAAAATGAAATGTGTAACCTGGTCTCTCTATATTTTATATTATATCCTTTGAATTGAAATAGTAAGAAAGCACCTAGCAACTGCATAGCAATATCTTGACTTTAGCATGACCAGACGATGCTCCTTCAAACCTCAGGACATTTCACTGAGCTCGCAGTTGTATTTGATTCTAGTATAAATTTTGTCCTGCATTGTTTACAATTACAGTCTCATAAGTCAATAGTTGTTACAATAGTAGTTCCAGTAAGGCAAGGACGTAAAAATGTAGGGACGCTAGGGACAAGTCCCTACCAATATCCAGCGACTACTACAATAATTATGATCAAACAATTAAATATAGGCCTATGTAACCACTGTTGTAATTTCAGCCGCATCTGAAATAGGTCGTACCACTGATGTTACCTGAGAAGTTAAAGTAAATATGCTAGAAAACCACACGCTAAGAACATATAAGGGAGCAGAAGTGTTTAAAACATACAGGTACAGCTCAGCTGAATGATAAAGTTTACCCTCTTTAACTGTTGTTAAACTGAATGTAATGATGACAAAATCTCGTTTGTGTTATATTTACAGTATGCATTGTAATTGTACTCCATGCATTTGTATGTTTAAATGATGTTGAGGAACATGCATGAATATGGCTAAGAATCAGGATATAAGATTAAAGCTATACATTTAAATAGGAAAAAAGTAGTTGAGTCGACTTAAAATATTAAAGCAACCAAGCTTTCTTGAGTTTACTGATCTTCAGGAATAAATTTGACTTAGTCAAACTTTAAAAAATGAGTTGGCACAACTTGTGTATTCCTACTATACTACAGTAGTACACTATAGTAGATCACTCAACTTAAACCAGTAGTTTTAGTGAACTTTCATATATGATTTGGCACAGCTTCATCCACTGAAGCTGAATAAACTCAAAAATGCTTTGCAGCTGCTTGCTTTATTTTTTTAAGTTAACTCAACTTTTTATTTTTTATAGTGAATTGACACCAATTTTTGGTCATTGCAGCAGCAGGTCGAGTGTTTGTGTCGGATATAAACACACTTGCAAACAAAAGAGTAATTTACCTAAACAACAGAACAGCAAAAGCTAAGTTCTTATGTGCATTAGCTGGTAAAATTTAACCTAAAACACTATTTCAATGCTTGCTGTAAATCCGTTTTTCCCCCCCATGTTCCATGAGCATTTTACGCATTCTTCAGTAAAAGATTCAAAGCCAGGAGCAAAACGTCTATGGGGAGCAACTTCGACGTGATCGGTGTCTGAAGCACATGTGTCAACACAACAATAACATTGGCCTGTGATGTCACTACCAGCGCGACCACAGTATGAAAGGATGCCGGGAAAATACGTCATCAGCTTGCATCTGAAGCATGGCAAGAAAGAGGATGCAGTGTCTTGTTGACTTCTCAGGGAACCATGGTTACATGCGTAACCTGAGATCAGGGGTGGATTTAGTGATTTGGGGCCCCAGGCAAAACATATGAATGGGGCCCTATTTATTTGCACACATTTACAAATGTAGCCTTGAGGTTCCTTTTCTGTTGTGATGCTTGCTGCTGCGTAATGGTGCCCCACAGTTGTCTCCAATGTTTCTACATTTTTCATGTAAATTTTATAATGGCTTTCTTTCATGTTGTAGACCACGAAATCGTAATTGATTTACAGTTTTCACAAAATAAATAATAAAATGATAAATCTCACAATTGAGCCTTTAAAGCATTTTTTAAGAATAGAGAGTCGGAAGTATAAATTATGATATTAATTTAAAACAGGGTTAAGAGGGTGGATTTTCTCATTGGTTTACAGCTTCAGATACATGATATTTTCATTTGCTACAAGCAGGATACATGAGAAGTGAGTTCAACTTGGTCACGCAGACGGTTGTCATGGTGATAAACACCATAAAAAGCAACTGTCGCATGTCCGTGCTTAGTGCACATCTCGTAGATGAAAAGCATTTTAAGGGGCCCTGGGCTTTTGGGGGCCCAAGGCGGTTGTCTGCCTTTGCCTAATGGGTATGTCCACCTTTGCCTGAGATGTTCCCTTATGAGGTAACTCGAACCGCGTCCACTAGCGGTCGCTATGGGGAACGAAATACCTATGCTGCCATGCTGAGGGGAATGCATGCCAAGTACCAAGGCGAGCACTAAGCACCAACTCAAGTCAAAGGAGCTGCCCCTAGGAAGTTTGACAGCTGTCAGTGACATAACCTGCTTGAGCTGTGCACCAAACTTACCTGTAAGGGCTGGCTTGTATAAAACCCGAGCCCAGGGCAAAGCTCAAGCTTGGAATCAAAA
Source organism: Sinocyclocheilus grahami (assembly GCF_001515645.1). Classification (NCBI taxonomy): domain Eukaryota; kingdom Metazoa; phylum Chordata; class Actinopteri; order Cypriniformes; family Cyprinidae; genus Sinocyclocheilus; species Sinocyclocheilus grahami. The sequence goes on along the minus strand of NW_015505307.1, from coordinate 1,392,798 downwards.
ATAACCAAGGATTCCTTTAAGGGGATAAGGCAGAGTATCAGGGCTGCTTACAAACCCATATCCTGGCCTGTCAAACAGAGACTACCTCCTGCTCTAAGAACGAGCTACCGAGGATCTCAAGATACCCAGGGAAACTTAGTAGTAACACCCTGTCTAGAAAGTGAATATGCGGAGAGTGGGGCCCAAGGTAACCGGGGCCAGAGCCAACTTAGAGAAAGGAGACAAGGCAACAACGCGTCACCCTTACCATAAAGGCTTTTAAGAAGGTGCACAAAGGCTGGCGTGTGCACCTGCCATGAATATAGACTTAAAAAGTGCACATAGAACTAGCGTGAGCACTTACCATAGATACGGATTAGAAATACCGTAATGAACCAAGGAGCCCAAGGTGAAAACCGGGGCCTAACCAACTCATAGAATGGGAACGAGGCTACAGCACGTAACCCTTACCATACAGGATTTTAGAAAGTGCGCAAAATTCCTAGCGTGCACACTTACCACAATGTGGACTTTAGAAAGTGCACAGAAGCTGAGCGTGTGCACTTACCATAGAATGGATTTAGAAACACCGTTACTAAAGGGTAACCAAGAACCTGTCCCCTAGACAGGCCTAGACCCTACGTGACTGTGGCCCGCTCAAGGAGTGACAATAATTCAGCGGGAGGCCGCATGCTCAGAGTGCATGTAGAGCCAAAAAAGTCACACCTCAAACTGGGAGCAGGGTCCTCATAGGTGACCCTCTAAGTAAGGGGAGCACTGCTAAGCTTGACCAACAAAAAGAGCAGCCTAACATGGAGGCCGAAGGAGGCCTAACAACCTGAGGCTGCTGGTCAATGGAGCTCCAAGGAGCGGAGGACCCAATGAAAGGAGACCTCAGATGCTCAACTGGGAGTGTCATGCTCAAAGGTAAGCCTCTAAGGTGAGGGGAGCACTGCTAAACTCACCACAAATAGAGAGCAGCCTAACAGAGAGGCCGAGGAAAACCTAACAACCCAAGGCTGCTGCTCAGTGGAGCTCCAAGGAGCGGAGGACCCAATGAAAGGAGACCTCAGACGCTCAACTGGGAGTGTCATGCTCAAAGGTAACCCTCTAAGGTGAGGGGAGCACTGCT
>NW_015505307.1:1389001-1390632 GCF_001515645.1 Sinocyclocheilus grahami | reverse complement strand
GCAAGAAAAAAAAGTCAGAATTGTGAGATTAAATGCTTTTATTTGTTTTATTCCTTGACAGAAACAATTGTTACAATTCTGACTTCAATTAATTCTGATAAAAAAGGTGGTGAGATGATGACCTTCTCATTCTGATGCTAACATGGCACAGCTGGGCATGTTTGCATGTGGTCCATCCTATTGTTCAAGGTCATGACCCTGATGAGCATTGTGGGTAATCCTTATCTAGCCGCAATGATGTTTCAATTTGGACTTGCGTGCTGATGGATTTATTAAGGAAATATCAAATCTATCTCTCTCTCTCTTTATCTGTTCCTGTTTACAGTGTGAGCTTTGACCCTTGTCGACCCTTATCAGTGGAGAGGAAATAATCATCATTAGAAATATGAAACATATCACAATATCACACTTCAAAATACATGAATGCCACTGCATTATGATAACATGTGGCATTTATCACTTTTCATTTTTTACACTTATTCATTGGCTTTTAAATACATAAAACACTAAATGTAGTGTACAAAATGCAATGCAATGACATTCAGACATTTTTAAGACTCTTCAAACAATTGCTCTGCCATGACAGTAGTAGGAGAAAAGTCTTGCAGCATTGTGGAGAATGTCACGCATGTTGCCAGATATTGTTGAACAAAACAATGGCTGAATTAAAGTTTGCATAGCTGAAAGTGTTTGTGCACTTGTACAAAGTAATGTTTCGTAATGGCCTCCGTTTTGATGCATTGCAACATGTCACTTTCAAGGTCTACAACAATACATTTATAACCCATGAAAGTTGAGTCACGTCCCAAATGCTGTACTTTCATGCATCGGACTAAACACACTTTATGTTTGCAAACACCTTGTGCTTTTGCATGGCATAAATTACATCATTTTTATATATCATTGTGTGTTTCTGATGGATAAGAGAATATATAAGCAGTTTAGATATATTTATATGTAATTTTAGGGAAAAAAGTATGCCTTTCGTGTCTTTTTTTAAATGTCACATCCCACACATCTCCACAGAGAGCAATGCACCTGGCCTCTTTTCCTGTGAGAGGGAAGAAAGACTAGCCGACGCGTACCTTCATCAGCATCGTCTGGCAGTCAGCGGCTGATCGTACGCCTCAGTGGGTCAGCTTCAAAACAACAAATCCCCTCTGAAGCTCTGAGCCGCCTGACAGCCAGATCAGCAGCGTGACGTGACCCGAGATTTGGCTTCCACAAATATCTGCATACACAATCAAATGAAGTGTGTGGCTGGAGAGATGGCCAGACAAACAAGACAGCTGCCTTTATTTACTTCTCTAAATTGTTTTGAGAACCGTGTTCAAGCTATTTCACTTTTTCAAAATAATACATAAAATTGATGTTTGTGAATGTGATGTGTAATGTATGTGTAAACTTTGCTGGCCTTTTTTTTTTTGGTGAATATAATCACCAAATCACTCAATATACATTTTTTCTTTATTATCTATACAAAATTATCTAATTTTATTATGTAAATTATAAAATGTGTATTATATGTGTGTGTAGGTATCTATGTATAAATACAATGAAATATTATTACATTAAATTAAATGTATTATAATAGGTAACTAATGAAATATTATTACATTAATATATATATA
>NW_015505307.1:1382788-1388932 GCF_001515645.1 Sinocyclocheilus grahami | reverse complement strand
TAATGTCTATAAATTATAGCATTTTATAAAATAAAATATATTACCAATTTACCAATATATTACCAATACCAATTTGTTAATTAGATTAATAGAGTTACTCAGCTATTGAGTTGATAAATTAATGAAAACGTTTAACTTAAGCTCATCACATTTATTGGAATCACATATCATCACATAAATTATTACATTTATTGGAGTCTGCCACCAGAAATATCCGTTTTAAATGGAAGGTCAAGAGGATTTCATATTGGACCGACATAGGGGTGAGTAAATTGTGAACTGTTCCTTTAAATCTGTCTAAAATGAGCACATTTGATGGTAATTATTATTAGTATTAATAATTAATACTAATTATAATTATAATAAGTAATAATAATTATTATTATTATTGTGTTTATTAAGAAGAAATTACCATTTGTACAGGCTGATATCTGTCACAATGAAAACAAAATATGTTCTATGGGGTAATGATTTTAACGCTACAGTATTTAACTTTTGACGCTCATCTAGCGGTTCAAGTTATTGCGGAAGAACATTATTTTAAATGCGTGTGTGTGTGTGTGTGTTTGAGAAGTATCTATAAAGGAGAAGGAGTGACTGGTGATAGTTTCTGAATTTGATTGTGAGGATTTTCACTGAAGGATTTCTTGAGGAAATGACCTGATAAATTCACCTCCACAACTGTGCTGGAAAAATAAATTAATTTATTGAGAGCTGCTCTCCATCTCATTTGGCTCTGTCCTCCATTCCAAAATGACGCACAGTTTCTGTGTGTGTTTTGACACCCATATTCTGGTATTTCTAAATGCACATCAAAGCTGTGAATTGTTTGAGCATGTGTGGATAAAATTTTCTGAACTGGTCAGAAAGAATTATATTTTTTCAATAATTTCAACCAAGCAGGTTCAATATGTTTAATGCAAAATAAATAAATACATAAAATAATAATAATAATAAATAAATAAATAAATAAACACACACACACACACACACACACACACACATATATACAGTATATATATAAAGCAGCAATAAATGTTTTCAGTCAGCAAGATTTCTGAAGGATCATGTGACACTTCAGACTGGAGCAATGATGCTACAAATTCACAGGAATAAATTACATATTAAAATATATTCAAACAGAAACAGTTAGGCCTATTTGAAATTGTAATATTATTTCATAATATTACTGTATGTTTGATCAAATAAATGCAGCCTTGGTGATCTTAAAAATAAAAAATCTTAATGTTCATTGCAATGTTTCATTATTTTATTGTCAACACAATCATTGTGAATGTATCATAAATATTCAATATATGTGTGTTGTCCTATGGATAAGCACAGCCTTGGTTGCAAATCCTGTAAGGATTAAACTTTGAACCACATACAATTCATGTGAACACACACATACATTTTGAGTCTTTAGAAAATTACGTCATCAGGCCACATCTTTAAAGGTGTTTCAAGCTTTACAAAGGATTCGAAAGCCCCATAATTATCATTAAATAGTCCACACAGCTTGTGCATTTCTAGTGTTTTTTCTATTTTCAGTTGTGTCTAAGGAGCAAACCCAAATCGACATCTTGGCTACTTTATTACAGTTCAAGAGAGAAGATGATTCATGAATTAATCATTCTTTTGAGTCAGATCTTTTCAGTCAATCTGTTGATCCAATTAACAGTCTGAATGATTTGTTTATTTGAAATACAGAGCTCTGGCATGAAACTGTAGATGGCGCAGTCCGATAGGTCTAACTCAATCTGACCTAATGACATCATCACATGGCTCAGCTGATTGGTTCTCTCCTGTATCAGTAGCCAATGAGCTCGCTGCTCAACATTCAAATATATGACTAGTGCTTGCAGTAGCAGTTGCAGCTTGCTTCAGAAACCCTCCACCTTCCCCAGCTCCACCTGTATAGATGTGCTACAAAGTGATCCATTGATGCTATATGGGGGTTATTTCATGTATGTTATATTTGCAGCAGCAATATTTCTTATGTGCTCACAGCAGCATGTTGTGAATGTATTGGCAGTAGCAAGTCTCTGTACTTGCTCTGCCGCAGCAACAGCAGCAGCGTAGCAGATCTATTCCCCCAAGACCAAATACATTAACATTGTCATGTACATTACCATGCCAATCCTTCCGAAAGTTGTCATGACAGAACTCAAGTTCAGCTCACAGACTCAATGAACAAATATTTTAATCGAATAACGACTTAAATATCAGTCTGTTCCTCACGTAAAGCCATCATATGATTTGAAATATAATGAATGAGTTGCATGAACCACTATTATGATTCTTTTATGGTGCTTCTAGGTCTTTTTTGGAGCTTGAAAGCATCAGCTTCTATTAAAGGGCATATGATGCTGCTAAAAAGAACAGTATTTGGTGTATTTGGTGTAATGAAATGTGTTTATGCGGTTTAAGGTTAAAAAAACACATTATTGTCCACATACTGTACATTATTGTTTCTCCTCTATGCCCCGCCTTTCTGAAACGCATCGATTTTTACAAAGCTCATCGGTCTGAAAAAGCGAGGTGTGCTGTGATTGGCCATCTATCCAGTGCGTTCTGATTGGCTAAATACCTCAAGCATGAGACAGAAATGTTACGCCCCTTGTCATATTGTGATGCTACCCTGTCAGGCCGGAGCTATGACTCAAAAACATGAAAACCCATTATAAATGAGGCATTCGTTGCATCCAGTGGGTACATAATTCTGGATTATAATGACTTATACTGTCTTTTTACGCGTTGCGTTGCATTGTGCCGCGTAAACATAAAACCATGTCTGCATTTGTGATCGGAGAAATGACAAACAACAAGCCCTACTCTACACTGCCCAAAAACTCGTGTTTGAATCGTCAGCGGCAAATCCTTTAAATATAAAAAACATACTTACAGTCTAATTGACTTTTAAACCTCAAGAGTGAATTGTAAATTGAACACAGAGAATAAATTGCAGTCTGATGACTTGTAATGCATATTAAAAAGTAATCTGTGAAAACTTTTCTGTTTCCCACTAATTAAAGCCCTCAGAGCATTCGGTATTCCTTACAGATGGATAATTGACAGGATCTTGCTTCATTACTGAGGTCAGACCGCTGGTAAACAGCCCGTTTTAGAAAAGCCAGCGACCCTGTCCTATTGATCCATAATGTCAAATACTCACCAAATCCAACGCTGAAAGTTCATCAAGCGACCGTGAACACGCACGCGGCCACAACACGGATTGTAACAGAAGACAATTACGTTCAATCTGACATGTTTTTATGCCAACAAACGAATAAATTATGGGCATTTCAGTCTCAAGACGTCAAGTGCACTTGTGGTTTACAACAAAGACTTGCTACATGTCAGAAGTTCACATGCAAGACAGATGTTCAACCAAGAGAAGTTATTAGAGGCTATAATAAGCAAGACCATAGAGGGTAATTTAAGAAGCAGTAAACACTCCAAACTGCATCAAACTATTTTGTTTCTTAGAGTCATCGACTTTATAATTCATCTAATGCATCAGACAGATGCTAAAATGGATAAGAATAACCTGGCCGGTTTACTTCCATCCCTCAGTTTCACTGGTGACAAACAGAACTCTACAATGAACAGAAGGGATGCAAAATTTACGTAAACCAATTACAAACACAGATGCTAATGGAAGCCTCGCTATCAAATTACCCAGAGATATTTTAGAGTATTTAAATTGTAGGTTTTCTGACTGAGATAGAAAAATGAGCTATTCAAACTTCAAACTCTCAAAAAGTTCTGATGGAGTGTTTGATGATAAAGGGTCAAAGGTCAAAATGCTCTCAATGTTTGGTTGAAAGATTGAGTATCACTTTTGCACATCACTTGTCCGCAAACCATGATCATTTTTCCTGGCATAGCCAAAACTCTTGTAAATTGTGCTTTTACTCATTACTAACTTTGGCAAATTAGTTCATTTGGACAAATTATTTAAGTTACACAGGTTTCTTTTTTATTTTAATTGTTTGCATTTAGAGTAAATGTATCTGTTCAAACAATACTGTATTTAATGCTGTCACTCTAACTGGTTTGTGCTAGGCAAAGACGTAAATTATAAATTAAATAAATATCTAAATAAATAAATTCCCCAGCTGATCGATTAAGAATTACACACTTTTTTTGTGCTACAAGTTTTTGTAAATGTTGTGCTTAAATATACAAATTAGTCATTATTTAATTAAATATGCACAAATTTCTAGAACATACAGAATTTCTGTTTCGTTTTATTGACACATTAGAGTTGAAGCTTTTTACAGATGGGATTTTTGATTTTTTTTTAGGGCTGAAATTATGTGATCGATTATGTTGATTAAAAATAAGTCAATTTGAATGGAATGCGTCGAAGCGTCGCACTGTTTATCTGATCTGTTTCACACAAAACAGGACTCACTGATAGATGACTGACAGATGCCTTTTAATTCTTGGCACTTTATTTTTTCATGTTGGGATTTTTAATTTTTTTTATTTGTAAAGCAAGTATTTTATGAGAAAATGTTTAAATAAAACATTGAAAGATAAATGGCAGAAGTTACGGTCATTTTGTATTGGTAGGTTAACTAAGATTATTGGTAAGAATTACTGGACTGATCATAAAATAATAAATAGATTCAATGTAAAAAGAATAATCGATAGAATAAACGAGTAATCGGGAAAAAAATTGATAGATTAAATAATCATTTGTTAAAGCCCTATTTTTTTTTTTTTTTTTTTTACAACAGCCAGAAAAAAATAATACAAAAAACCCCCAAAAAACATTATATCACATTTTTAGGAATAAAATGTTATACAAATAACTGTGAATCTTACCAAATAAGTCATTTTTCTTACCCTAATGGCAGATATATATATGCATGTTTTAAGCATAAATTCACTTAATTTTGATAATTTTATCAGAAATTGTGTTTTTTTCTGCAGTGCATTAAGCTCAGTGCATCAATGCATGTCATTTCAAAGACTTAAAATGTTTGTTGTTTTAGGTTACCAATGTAAGTAATGCAGCCTTTCTAAAATATTGTCAGTAATTTGATAATTCAAAATTATAGTGATAAACAATATTTAAAAATATCAAAATATAAGTCTTACCACCCTACCTTTTTTCTAACCTCACTTTGATGTTTTGTTTTTTTTACACAGATATATATCAATGGAAGTAAAATTGGTTGGGAATGCATTTCATGTTAACTTTAAAGTCTGACACTTTTATGCCCCACTTGGCAAATTATTTTGTCCCAAATACTGGAACAAGTACATTACACTTTTCAATTATGGTTTTTCAAATCAGGACAGAAACTTTTCAGACATTGATTATTTACATCACACCAGAAGTTTTTAATGATTTCTTCTCAGAAGATGTGAAATTAATTTCTGTATGAATATGAGGCATTCGGTACAAGACAAACTTAATTGAACTAGTCATACTGCCACATTTTAATTTGAGGCTCATCAGGAGAAAAAAGAAAACACTAGAGAACTATTATACAAGAACATTCTGATCCGGTGTCGAGTATGGCATTCTGTCTGAATGATAAAAAAACATTTCATGAGCTGAACAGAAAAATGCACATACAGTGGGTACGGAAAGTATTCAGACCCCCTTAAATTTTTCACTCTTTGTTATATTGCAGCCATTTGCTAAAATCATTTAAGTTATTTTTTTTTCCTCATTAATGTACACACAGCACCCCGTATTGACAGAAAAACACAGAATTGTTGACATTTTGCAGATTTATTAAAAAAGAAAAACTGAAATATCACATGGTCCTAAGTATTCAGACCCTTTGCTCAGTATTTAGTAGAAGCACCCTTTGATCTAATACAGCCATGAGTCTTTTTGGGAAAGATGCAATAAGTTTTCACACCTGGATTTGGGGATCCTCTGCCATTCCTCCTTGCAGATCCTCTCCAGTTCTGTCAGGTTGGATGGTAAACGTTGGTGGACAGCCATTTTTAGGTCTCTCCAGAGATGCTCAATTGGGTTTAAGTCAGGGCTCTGGCTGGGCCACTCAAGAACAGTCACAGAGTTGTTGTGAAGCCACTCCTTCATTATTTTAGCTGTGTGCTTAGGGTCATTGACTTGTTGGAAGGTAAACCTTCGGCCCAGTCTGAAGTCCTGAG
>NW_015505307.1:1367320-1380070 GCF_001515645.1 Sinocyclocheilus grahami | reverse complement strand
CCAGATCTGTGCCTTGTCACAATTCTGTCTCTGAGCTCTTCAGGCAGTTCCTTTTGACCTCATGATTCTCATTTGCTCTGACATGCACTGTGAGCTGTAAGGTCTTATATAGACAGGTGTGTGGCTTTCCTAATCAAGTCCAATCAGTATAATCAAACACAGCTGGACTCAAATGAAGGCGTAGAACCATCTCAAGGATGATCAGAAGAAATGGACAGCACCTGAGTTAAATATATGAGTGTCACAGCAAAGGGTCTGAATACTTAGGACCATGTGATATTTCAGTTTTACTTTTTTAATAAATCTGCAAAAATGTCAACAATTCTGTGTTTTTCTGTCAATATGGGGTGCTGTGTGTACATTAATGAGGAAAAATATTAACTTAAATTATTTTAGCAAATGGCTGCAATATAACAAAGAGTGAAAAATTTAAGGGGGTCTGAATACTTTCCGTACCCACTGTATATTAACTATATTTCTGAAAAAAATCAAGTATTTATAGATTGTTCTCTAATTTTGATCTCCACTGTATATATATGATATATGAATAGTCATATGAATACCAGCATGTGCTCTTCTCCTCACTGATGCGAGATACTTTAAATATATGCTAACATATCAAAAGCTCTGTGCTTCCAGGAACTGAATGGGATTTTCTCAGAAATGGTGTCAGTGGACTATTAACACAGCTCCTGTTTCCATTGATACCAGACCCTTTAACCCACTGCTATGCGGTTCACACTCCTCTCAGCATCAGTGGACCAGTGTTTATGTCTTAAAATTGGACGTTTCAAGTTTATGGCTGTGTTACACATCATCAAATCATCCTTTTATTATCTTTTATTCCCAGATTATGTGCTTTGAAAGTTTCATAACATTAGGGTGACCATACGTGCCATTTCCCAGGACGCGTCCTGGCCAGGATTTCTATATTGCCTAAAATATCTAGGTTTTGGCTTTGTTTGCATGTGCAGACCGATCGGTGTATGACATCAAAATACCTCGAGAGCATTTTGAAAGCATAAGGAACCGTCTGTATGGTATTTTGATGTCATACACCGATCGGTCTGCACACGCAAACAAAGCCAAAACCTAGATATTTTAGGCAATATAGAAATCCTGGCCAGTACGCGTCCTGGGAAAATGACACGTGTGTTCACCCTACATAACATGGGCAGCCATATTGCACTATACCAATGCACAGAAACCAGGGGTCACTTATTTTGGCTACTTTCAGTGGTATGTCACTTATTTGGGGCTTGTTTTGTCATATCTGGTTGCTTATTTTTCTAGTAAGATCGCAGATAATTGCAATGCAGCTGGGTATTTGTGTAAAGGGTATTTGTTGTGAGCATGATGCACATGGCTCAATCAAGAAAGGCTCTCAATTTAGCACAGCTGGGCCAATTTGTTTAATGACAAAGAAATTGGTTTATTAAAATGAGCTGATGGCAGGCATGTGAGATGAAGCCAGTGATCATTTGTAGTCTGAAGGCCAAGGGGCATTTACACATATCCCTCACTTATGCTCTCAAAATGGCTTCACGTGAGCGCATCTCCTCTGCACTACATGCGAGCTGCTGCATGCTGCTATTCAAGACTTTTGCACGCGTTTTGGGACAGTTGACAGATTTGCCACTTAATCGGGTCACTGTTGCATCGTCACAAAAGTCTATCATTTGCACTTCTTTTTAAACCATTTGGCACTCGCATGCTCCAGAGATGGTTTTCTGTGGGCTCACAGTCACATCCAAAGCGCACACATAAAGCCACCTCGCAAACACCTCACGAGTACCAAATTGAGTTATTTTTCAATAATTATCTAAATACACACAAAATCATGTCAAAATGGCCGTCCTGGCGAGTATCCTTGTAAACACTCGGTTTTGTCTTATGTGAATGTAAACCGTTGAGAAAGAAAACGCATGTGAATCAGTATACTGAATTCGTGTATTCGTCTTCTGAAAGCTGTCTAATTAAGTTGTGCTGTCTGTCTGTCATTAATATTAATCAAACAACAAAAGACAAAGAGACATTCACTCACTGCTCCTGAATCACTTTTGTAATTCATTTTAAGGATTAATCTGTTTTTTATTTAGAGTTTATTCAATTTCTGTATATTTCTGTAACTGTATAGCCTGCTACTGTTAGTTTGCAAAGTGAAATTCAGGTTCTGAGTTTAATTGACAATATTGGTTAAACAAATTACAAAATTCAGTGATGTTCTCTGTGTGGAGTAACGTCTGGCAGTCGCAGCTTGTACTTGGTATTAAAACAAATAGAAAGCAAACAAGTAGCATTAATAGTCATTCATTTTAGTTAGCATATGATATGATAGATTTGAGATTTTTATTCTTATTTTACATGTATACTTGTAAAATAATCATTAGGTCATGAATTAGGTCATGTATATTGTCTCAAATGTCATGGAAATTAATTGGTAAAAATGTGAATGGATGAAAAATAACACATACTTGACACAAATTGGGTAGCTATAACACATTAGTGTGTAAAACATTTCAACACGCTTTCTGTGTTGGCAGAATTAACACATTGGTTGAGTTCAAATAACACAAAATCGGTTGTCCTTATCTAGACACAATGGTATACTAGGAAGAAAAAAATGTTTGTGTTGTTTTCAACACATCCTTTCTAAAAGTGTCCAGCTAAAAGCAGTTTAAGGACAGGATTTTTTTTGGAACGTGGTTTCTAGTAGGGTCAAGATATAGTTTAAGTGGCTGACCAGATTGATCAATAGTGACAGTAAAGACATTTACAATGTCACCAAAGATTTGTATTTATAACTTTCTATTCATCAAAGAATCCTGAAAAAAAACATCACAGTTTCCACAAAAATATGAAGCAGCACAACTGTTTTGAACATTGATAATAATCAGAAATATTTCTTGAGCAGCAAATCAGTATATTAGAATGATTTCTGAAGATCATGTGACACTGAAGACTGGAGTAATGATGCTGAAAATTCAGCTTTACCATCACAGGAATAAATCTAAATGTAAAATATATTATAATATTATATTTCACAGTATTACTGTTTTTACTGTATTTTTGATCAAATACTTTTGAACGGTAGTGTAGCACAAACATAAATATAATTCTTCAAGCTAGGAATGAAGATCTGCAGACATAAAATCAGCTTGTTATCCATCGAGAGCATTATCAAGCCTTACCTTGACACGACCAGAGGCAAAATCAACATCTTCAACATCCTCATCAGCAGCTCTCCAGGAAACTGGAAGTATTTCACTTCCTAGAGTAGAAAAGAGACACAACAATCAACCATTCACAACTTTCAAATGAAAACATGTTGAATATGAACATGTGAGAGAATACTTGATTTGGCCTCAAGGCTTCTTTCCTAGTTTTCTGGGAAAGATGATTTTGTAAAAGCCCTCAGGCTTTCCTTGGTTTAGGGTTGCCATTAAGCGGTAAGGCCTTGTTTCAAGATGATAAGGTTTTGCTTTTTATAGGAATGAAATGGCCATCAGACATCGAGTTGAGGTTTTGAATTTTAACATTCCCAGAAACTATCTAAAGACAATAAGGTTCCCAATTGAGAAATTACAACACAAAAAGTCTAATCAGGTGGCTCTGCTGTTGTTGTGCTGGGGTCAGTTTGCTTGACAAACTGCTTGAACACTGGTTAAACTGTTTATTTCTTAAAAATTGTTTAGAAGAAAAGAAACAGCAAAATGTAGCTTGTCAAACTAAAATATAAAATAAATGAGGACTTACGAAATTTAGGACTCATTTTCTGAATCATGCAAAAAACAAACAAACAAAAAATGTTCTCTGTCTAGATGAAATTCACAGTCAAAAATCTGTCAGAAGTTCTCAGGATCTCAGTTACTAGACTGTTTCAGCACTGAAAAGAAGTGTGTGAAACCCATTTAACCTTCAAAAGGGTTTGTTAACAAGACATAAAGGTACAGAATGTGCAAATAGCAGTAAATACTATTTACTCTAGATGCAAATAATGTTAGAAACTATTTCAGTGTTTCTGCATGTTTTGTGAAGATAAATTTAAGGTTTTTGTAAAGACATTTAAGACCAAGTTAAGAAAATTTAAGGAATAAATGGAAGGGGACACAAAGAAATTCCAGAGTTTATGATTAAATCAAGAACAAATATCATCTAGTGGGTTTAGAAAAACATACCTTTTCAAAGCAAAAACAAGTTTATTTTCTGTCCCCATTGAAAAATATTTGTTCTTGTTTTATGCATAAACTCGCTTAATATTGCTAAATTTAATATAGAAAATATTCAGTTTTTACATGGTGCTGTTCTTTGGCAGTTTGATCCACAACACAAAAGTTGTAACCAGTTATTGAACAGAACAGAAAGGATACATTTAAGCAGAAAACAGCTGCAATCAGTATTGAGTTTGCCGCAGCACTTCTCTTTATTGGCACTGAGCAAGACCACAGTCTGAAACTAAAGAAACGGCCTTGTGATAATGCCCAAATCTCACTCTCTCAGTGCTTGGATGTTTGGCCCGTGGTCAGGACTCTGAGAAAGCCTCTTTGCTTTAAGCTCTGCTGGTTTTGTGTCATGCTATGAGAGCAGAGGACTGAATTAATCCATCTTAAAACTCAGAGCGCCACTCCATAGACTGCTCACAGACTAATAAACAATTATAAATCTGAATATATATATTCCGATTTTAAATTCTGTTTTGATGAGTGGTTGCTGATAAATGCAAATGTCTAAATGTCAAAAACTGTCATTAATAAATGCATAAATTCACACAAAGATTTAAGTATAAATATGCATGCCAGCACAAACGGTGGTATAGGCATGGGTAAAATTACTTTACATAATCACATTATTGCATGTGGATTTAATCAATGCAAATGGAGTTCATATAATTAAATTTTCCATTTGAGAGCAATTATTTGTCCAACAGAATTGGCCTGTTAGATACACACATATTGTTGCGTGTAAGCGAATTATATTTTATAATCAATGCATTCCTGTTTCCATTCAGTTGCAATTTAAATAAAAAAATACAATGTTCTTCCACAGCACAACTCAATTTCGTCTCGCAAGCTGTCACACCAATCTAGCAGGGCATTTGTGTGCTATTTTTTTGTGTCAGCACAGATGAGCATGCCATAAAGATGGCATGGATGAGGATACTGAAATATCTTTTATAAAAATAAACTTTTATTGCTCAGAAGTTGATTGCTTGGGAAACATTGTTGAGATAAAGTCCTATACGAGACATGTGTGAGGGGTCTTTTCTTGAGAAGAAGCGTCTCATTCCCTATTCAGGAAACATGGGTTAAACAAGTAACCCGAGATGTTCATTTACATAGGTTCAGTGAACTCTGCACGAATGCACCAAGCTAAGCACTGCACTTCTGGCTCGAAACAAAATAGGCCAGGATAAAACCAGATGACTGGTCCAAGCAGAAAGATCCCGGGAACCAGGAGCCGCATCTAAATCAAGGTTGTAAAACCTGATAAAATTGTGAGGGGAGGACCAGCCTGGCATCACACATACCGCTTTTTCACCAGTCCTGGTGCCGGAGCCGGAGCCCAATTGGGAACCGGGCTGCACTTTTCCACTCAAAAAAATCCTGGGCCAGTGCCCAGATCCTGGTTCAGAACCGGCCCCCGAAACCTTGCTGGTCTCGAACAAGGGAACCTATGACGTTGGTAGGCGGAGTTTCCACTACAGACCGCAGTTTGAAAGGCACTATTTTTAAAAGCCATCAGAGTTCCGGTAAATTAACAACATTAACACAACAATTAAATATGTCAGTTAAGCAGTGGTCGGCAGAATAGATCAACTTTCTCCTTCTGCAAGAGATAACAAGCGATTCCTATCAAAGGTTGGTGACATAAGGAAAAGGATCTGCTCCCTACCAGTGGAAACGTGAGCCGGTTCTGAATGAGGGCCACTCTTGGCTGAGCACCGACTCCAGCTACGGCACCAGCCCCAGTGGAAAAGCGGTAACAGATATCCTCCAGGGTAACTCCTCTGAAAAGAGCTTGAGAGGAAGCAAAACTCCTGGTAGAGTGAGCCCAAATGCCTAATGTTGCAAAGAGGCCTCGCACTAGAGGTCTACACGGAGGACCCGAGGACCCGGGACCCGACCTGGGATCCGTACGGGTTCGGGGCTATATTTTAAATGGTCAGCCGGGTCCGGGTTGGGTCCCAATCTATTACTTCATGTCCCGGGTCTGTTTAACATTGTGTGTAATACCCGAGTCGATCGGACTCGGAGAACACCCGGATGTTATCAGAGTCAGTCAGTGCTGTGCGTGTGTTGTTTTGTAACTTTCAACTTGTAAAATTAGGATGAGAAAAGTGTGAGTCAGTAATTTGAAATAAGGTGGGGAAAAAAAAACAAAACACGAGCGACGTCATCAGAAGCAGGGTGGGCGGAGTTAATGCACATGCACAGTGATAATGGATACCTTCATGAGTGATGTAAGTTATTATTGATTATTTTTTAAATAATATTATGAATGAACCGTCTTGTTGTTATATCTAAAATGTTCGGCTCAGAGAGCACAGAGATGATGGCAAATAAGTAAAGCTAACGTCAGCAGCCATGGCACTGGACGAGCAATCGTTATTATAATCCAAATGGGCAAACAGTCTAAATAATTATGCAAGTTGACTCGAGATACAAAAAATGCAAAACTGCAAAGTCACATTTGTCATCCGTCACCGTGACAGCAAGTGGACTTTTGAAACTGGAATAATGAGTGGATTACGCATTTCAATTGGCAAGAGAGGAATAACACGGCTGGAACTTTCTTGGCAAGGAGGATTGTGTGCATCACAGTCAGGTACAAGGGAGAAAGCTTCTTACATTAGGTAAGACAAAAAGTTTAATTTTCGCAACTTGTTTATCGACTTGTTAATAGCAATTTGCTGTGGAATATGTGCCGATCGGGTCCAATCAGGTCTGTGTCTTCACGGCCGGGTTTGGGTCCATCTTTCAAATAATTGACGGTCTGTGTCGGTTCCGGGTAGTACAATTTTGGCCTTTCTCGGTTCTGCACAGGCCCGGGTCCAACTTTCAAAATAATAGACGGGTCCGGGTCAGTTCAGTTTAGCACATTTACAGGTCTCTTCGCGTTCCCGTATTTTTGGACCCGTGTAGACCTCTACCTCGCACCTCATATGCAAGCGAGATAGCGTCCCTAACCCAATGAGAAACCCAAATGAGAAAAATACCTTAACAAGGCCTGGAGCAAACTCCATGCATGATTCACTCACAGAGAGAGCCTGCAAATCCCCTACGCGCTTGATAGAAGCCAGTGCCAATAGAAGCATCACCTTAAGGGTCAGAATCCGGTTGGGAGCCTCCAAAGGCTCAAAAGGCAACTCTGATAAGCCCTCCAGGACAATAGACAAGTCCCAGGAAGGAACACTGACAAGGCACGCAGGTATCAGATGCCTGATCTCACGCATAAACGGAGACCAGACAATGCCTACCTAAGGGGACTTTGTCCGAATCCTGACGAGCAGCGATAGCTGCGACATAAACCCTCAAAGTTGTGGCAACTGCTCCAGCCGCAAACTTCTCCAGCAAAAATTCCAGTGTTGAACAAATTGGGCAGTTGACTGGATCTACTACATGAGCCGAACACCAACACTCAAAAACCTTCCACTTGGAAAAATAAAGCCTCCTAGTGGAATGATCCTTATTCTCTTATTCTCAGGAACATCAGCAGGTAGACCAGAGGTTACTACCGATCACCCTTGATCGGCCACACCCACAGCCTGCAAATCTCGGGACAAGGGTGCCAGATCCTGCCCTGGAGATGGGACAGCAGGTCTTTCCTGACTGGAATCTCCCATGGGGCGCACTCCACAAGGGAGACCAGCTCCGAAAACCAAGTCTGGGATGGCCAAAACAGGACTATCAACAGGAGGTGAACCCCGCACTCTTTCACTCTGCACAAGACCGTCCAAATCAACTTGACCGGCAGAAACACGTACAGTCTGAGATCCAGCCACGGATGAGCAAAATCCTCTATCCCCAGAGGTATTGGATGACACAGGGAGAAACAAAGGGGACATTGGGTCGATCCCTGCGACGGAAAGAGACCTACGTCCGCCTTGCTGAAAACACTTCAAATCTGAGCCACCGTCCGACGGTTCGGCATCCAGTCACCTGACCTGAGTTTCTGACTCGACAGGAAGTCCACTGTGTAGTTCAGAACCCCTGTGATGTGAACTGCTCTCAGTGAAACAACCTTGCAAAAAGTTGCAATAGCAACTGTGTGACACTCTCAGAAGGTGGAGGACTGGCCATGAGGGGTGAGCTCCTTTGAGTTTTATCAACCACAGAAATGGTCTCATATGAAGCAGCCCTAGGGGCAGTACAGGAGAAGCCATGAGACCTAGGAGCCTGTGATGTGTGCCCACCAAAACATGATGGCCTAGCTTGAGCGGGCTAAACATGTTCTGACAGCGTATACTTGAGCAGGAGCCAAACAGGACTGCATCGAGACAGAATCGAGCTGGACCCAAGAAAACAGTCCACTGAGAAGGAGTGAGAGCACTCTTCTGGGCGTTCAGCCTGAGACCAAGAGACCGAATGTAGTGAAGAACAATGTCCCTGTCTCTACACACAAACTCCCTTGATTGGGCCAGGATGAGCCAATCGTCCAGGTAGTTGAGCACACAGATGCCCTGGAGCCTCAGCGGTGCCAGAGCAGCATCCATACACTCTGTGAATATCCATTGAGCCAAAGCCAGACCAAATGGGAGAACCCGATATTGGTACCCCTTTCCCCCAAAGGCAAATCTGAGGAGCCTCCTGTGTTGCTGAACAACCTGAATATGAAAATAAGCATCCTTCAGGTCTACAGTGATGAACCAATCCCCTACACGAATAAATACTCAAGCTATGCAGATCCAGGATGGGGCACAGACTTCTTCGAGACAAGGAAATAACGACTGAAAAAACGTGATTTATGTCAGAAGGAGGAATCCTCTCTAAAACTGTACTTAAGTACCGTAACTAAGTATTCCGTTTCAGTGCATGTCTCTTTAAATGATAATGAGCTATTGCTCACTCCACCCCTCTCTTCCGTGGGGCATGTCCACACAAGACATGTGAATTTCTGTCACATATGGCTTGGAGGTTGTCTTATTCAAAAATATTTTCAACTGATGTCCCCTTTAACATCACTGGTGTCTAGGAGAAACAATTGAGATATTACAGATATTTCATTGGTGATTTTTCTTTCATAGAGACTGGAAGATAAAGCTTCCTTTCGCAACCTCAGAATAAAAATAAATAAATCTTGTGTGTCAATGCGCTGGATATATCAAAATGGCCTTACTCCAGTACAACAGTCTCTCTAATTACTCTGAACCCTTTTAATCATCCAAGAAAATCATCCCATCAAAAATTTCCAATCTGCCTGTTGCAGTATTAAAAACTATATTCTCCTTCTTCCTATATGGATTAGGTCACTTTAATTATAGTGGGAGCCACTTTGTCACTGTATCTGCAGGTCTTGGTGAATAAATTATGAAAGGATGGGTCGTATTTGTTGAATTTCTTTCTCATGTTGCAAAATGTACAGACCCATGATTTACAATGGAACAATGGTTGCCATTATTTCTTTAAGAACATCTCATGCTTTGTTTTTGAATCCTCAGTTTTTGCTGTAGAATTGTAATGATATATCTTTGTTCCTTCACACTGAGAAGAATTACAAAGCAGCTGTTTAAAAATTAGCCATTGTTTTGTGCATAAGTGGCTCATCTGTGTGCGATAGCAGAGGCCGGATTGCACACGTGTTTCTAAAGCATAGCAAGGAACATCATGCTTATATTATATGGTTAAACAGAGGCTGGGTGGTATACTGAACAACAACACAAAAGCAGTCTGCAAGACATTGATGGGGGTTACACAAGAAAAAGAATAGTGAAATGTGAAAATACAGAGCACAATATGTCCTGAACAAATCAATTGAATAAGTTATTTAGTTGGTTACGGTTACTGTGCAACATCATAACTTGCCTC
This sequence comes from Sinocyclocheilus grahami, assembly GCF_001515645.1. Classification (NCBI taxonomy): domain Eukaryota; kingdom Metazoa; phylum Chordata; class Actinopteri; order Cypriniformes; family Cyprinidae; genus Sinocyclocheilus; species Sinocyclocheilus grahami. The sequence continues at coordinate 1,370,045 of NW_015505307.1, read as the reverse complement.
ATTAACATTGAATTCAACCATTGTTATGATATTAGTTTTACGTTTTTTTTTACTCATCCTCAGGCCATTTAAGATGTAGATGAGTTTGTCTGTTTATCTGAATAGATTTTGAAAAATTTAGCATCTATCCACAATATTGCTTTCTCCAGTGAAAAAGTCATTCAGACTGAAACAGGAGAGACATATTAACAGAAAACAGCGAAACAAACAAGCAAAAACAGTACAAAACGGCTCTAAACAAATATATTGGTAGATTTTGATGTGAGAGACAACAGGAGAGATTACTTTTTCACTGGAGGAAGTGTTATTATGGATAATGAACTCAAATTTGAGCTATAAGCAACGGTTTGAAGTTAAAAATGTCTTAATTAGACAGGGCCCACGATCGCTGGAGAACTATGTTCGCAAATTTTTAGCCATAGCACATTATGCTGATCTACCAGACTGTCTTTTGCTAGAGTTTTTTTGTGATGGCCTGAATCAACCTCTACGATCTGAGCTTAGATGCGAGGGTCCGCGTTCCTCACTGAGTTGTTTTTTGGACTTTGCTTTGTTGACTGTTGGTTCTCTATTTACTGTGGGTATCGCGGAGGAACGCAACCCCGCACTCTCTCCTGTAATGGCCCCCGCACTAGATTACGCTCACAAAATGGCGGCGACAGATGAGCCTGTTCACAAAATGGCGGACACAACAACGCCCCATCAAGTCACAGTTTATTATCATGAGTCTGGTCAAGTCACAGCTGATAGTCAGGAGTCTAGTCAAGTCACAACTGTTCGTCATGAGTCAAGTCAAGTTACAGTTCATTATAATGAGTCAAGTCACAGCTGATCTTCCTGAGTCAAGTCTAGTCACAGTTGATCTTCCTGAGTCAGGTCTAGTCACAGTTGATCTTCCTGAGTCAGGTCTAGTCACAGTTGATCTTTCTGAGTCAAGTCAAATCGCAGTTGATCATCATGAGTCAAGTCAAATCACAGTTGATTCCCCTGAGTCAAGTCAAGTCACAGTTGATTCCCCTGAGTCAACTCAAGTCACAGCTTCCATTGCTGAGTCAAGTCAAGTTTCAGCTGATCTGCCATAGCCTCGTCACGTCTCAGCTGATCTCCCAGAGTCTCGTCACGTCTCAGCTGATCGTCCAGAGTCACGTCACATAACAGCTGATCACCCAGAGTCACGTCACATCACAGCTGATCATCCAGAGTCACGTCACATCACGTCTGTTCACTCAGAATCCTGTCACTTCCTGTCTGTTGCACCCAGCTCCTCAAGGACTGTTCTTCAGTATCCCAGACTGGCTTCCAGCGTGGAGGACCCACCGCTGGTGTTGGCACGTGTAGCTGTCATCCCTAAACCAGCGCTATCAAGCCCTCCAGTTTCTGAACTATTTCCCCTGTCTGTAGCGCTTCCCACAATGGGGATCGCTTTATGGTGTATCTGGGCTGCATACACCACCTCTGAAAATTTAGAAAGGGCGGCGGCCACTATGCGGTCTTCTGAGGTGGTGGGTAATGCTGCAGATCCTCCCATGGTCGTGGTGTACGCTGCCGTGTTCCCCGAGGCGATGGCGCCTGCTGCAGCTTCTCCAGAGGTGGCGGCCTACGCTGCAGAACCTCCCGAGGCGTCAGCTCCTGGCATGGTGGTGGCGCCCAGCAATGCACGTTCTGTACATGCAAAGCCTGTCATGTCACAGTCGAAGGAACCGTTGTTGAACTCTGTGCCTGTTTTGTTAAGGAGAATATTCATGAACTTTCCTTGTTTCCTGAGGGTACGGCTGTAGATCCTTTAGAGGTGGCAGCATCTGCTGCAGAATCTTCAGAGGTGTCAGTGGTATCCATTTATAAACTCTCATCCTGTTCTGTTCCGGCCAGGGAGGCCGTCTGGGACCCCTCTGCCAGTCCTGTAATGGCTATGGAGGCCGTCTGTGAACTCTCTGTCTGTCCTGTCACGGCTATGGAGGCCGTCTGTGAGCTCTCTGTCCGTCCTGTCACGGCTATGGAGGCCGCCTGTGAACTCTCTTCCTGTTCTGTTCCGGCCAGAGAGGCCGTCTGTAAACTCTCTGCCCGTCCTATCATTGCTATGGAGGCCGTTTGCGAACTCTCTGCTCATCCTGTCACAGCTATAGAGGCTGGTTGCGAATTCCCTGCTCGTCCTGTCACGGCTATGGAGGCCGTCTGTGAATCCTCGTCCTGTCCTGTCACGGCTAAGGAGGCCGTCGGTAAACTCTCTGCCTGTTCTGTTCCGGCCAAGGAGGTCGTCAGGGAACTCGTTGTCTGTCCTGTCACGGCTATAGAGGCCGTTTGCGAACTCCCTGCTCGTCCTGTCACGGCTAGGGAGGCCGTCTGTGAATCCTCATCCTGTCCTGTCACGGCTATGGAGGCCATTGGGGAATTCTTTGCTTGCTTTGTTTCGGTCAAGGAGGTCGTTTGTGAACTTTTGTCCTGTCCCGACCCAGCCAAGGAGGCTGCCTCTGAACACGCTATAGAGGCCGTTTGCGATCTCCCGGCCCGTCCTGTCACGGCTAGGGAGGCCGTCTGTGAATCCTCATCCTGTCCTGTCACGGCTATGGAGGCCATTGGGGAATTCTTTGCTTGCTTTGTTTCGGTCAAGGAGGTCGTTTGTGAACTTTTGTCCTGTCCCGACCCAGCCAAGGAGGCTGCCTCTGAACACTCAGCCTTATCTATCAACCCCAATGTTCTGTCTGTGTTGTCTGTCTCTGCTCTCTCG
>NW_015505307.1:1327710-1367107 GCF_001515645.1 Sinocyclocheilus grahami | reverse complement strand
GCTCTGCTGTGGTGGTCCTCAGCTCCACCTGTACTGCCGGCTCCACCCTGGCTCCCTGCTCCGCCGGCTCTGCCTCAGTCCCTGGTCTCTACTATCCTTGGATCTGGCCCTCCATCCCTCCCCCTGTTCCGCCTCCGCTCCACCGCCCACCTGGATCGTATAGTGTTTGGAGCATCTGGAAGCCGCACCTTGGGGGGGGCTCTGTCACAAATCCTGTCCATGGATTCTGTGCAATCACCACCAGAGGTCACCCTTTCATTACATTGACTCTCGCACAACACAAACTGTTGCATGTCATCCCGGACTACATATCCCATCAGCCATTGCACTGATTGCACACAGCACTGATTGCACACAGCTGTCATCAATCACACATTCACTATATAACACTCACTCAAACAACCATTCTCTGCCGAGTATTGTTTAGCCTGTACCCTGTTCCGAGTCTCTGTGTTGCCTTGCCTTGCCTTGCCTTGCCTTGCCTTGTTTTTTGACCTTGGACTGTTTATTTTGGATCGCTCTTCTGTCTCGCCTTGTTGGATTCCGTTTGCCGTCGACTGACCCTCGCTAGTTTACCGGATTGCCCTTGCCTTGTCTTCTCCATACCAGTTTGCCATTGTCTGACCCTATGCCTGTTTCTGACCAGGCCTGTGAATAAAGCTTGCACATGGATCCGGTCGTCTCACGTCTTGTCTGCCCCGTAACAGTTTCTCCATAATTGATGGGATGCTTGCAAAGCAAAACAAGAACAAGTCTTTCTAGCAGTCTGCTGTGCTCTAAAAAGCCACTCCATGTAAGTTTTAGGCATGAGTGCCTCAGTGTCCTTGCTGAGTGGAACATTTTAGCAGATGTTTAAGAGCAAAATCTCATAGAGGCTGAACACTGAACATCTGAACCCTCACTGCAGAGCCTCATTCAGACTACTGAACCACTTTGGGTCAAACTAATGAATTTCACTCAGTTCACATTTTTGACCTGTACCATTTTTAAGTGTTTTCTGAATTTATTTGGTATATGATTTGTTTCTTGTTCCTCTTAACCGTTCAGGCTCCTGAAGTTGCATTAATGATTCTTTTTTAGTAGCATATACTTCTAACGAAAAAGAAATGCATTTAGATGTATAATGTAAAAAAAATTACTTTTCTATTTCAGTGCATGAAATGCACTTATTAATTTATTTGTTCATAAATAAATAAAACCATTCTTAAAACTGTATTTACACAGATTAGGCTATTCAATGACTTTTTAGAGCATAAATGCAACCCAGTATTTTGCCTTAACAGCAAATGTGGTAACAGATTCAATTTTTTTCTTTTTATTGATGTATTAGTATTACTTAGAAAACTGCACATTTAACTACTCGTCATATAAACAAACCGTCAGCAACTAAGTGAGTTAGTAAGCTATATGTGTTTGATTAATTAAGATGAACCGACTCATTAGTATCCTTCGTTCGGGTACTACAGTGGCTGCGCCTTAAGCTTCTTTATTCATTCTTTACGTATATTAAAAACATTTTTGTCATGTAGTCTCGCTGTATGCTTTTGATTCTTTATCAGATTCTTTTTTTTTATTCTTATCAGAGTCATTCGAATCATTCACAGCTTTTTCATTCATTCAAAAAACCTGACTCATAAGAGTCATTTTTGAGGAGTCATGCTACACTAGTCGCACTGTAGCTTTTGATTCACTAAAAAGAACTGCCTTTAGTCATTTGTTTTGTAATCCAACAAAATCAGTGTATCATTCGTTCACTTGATTTTTGATTTAATATTGAAAATAGAAAAAATTACAATATGATTGTAAAAGGGTTGTTACTCATTCTCCCAGAGTCAGCTCAACAAAGTAAATGTGAAGGTCTTGGAACTGAGCCAGAAATAGAAAATGTTCAAGATTGAGAAAGAAAGGCAATACAATGAGACAGAGAGGGAAGAGACAGAGGCAGAACAGGAATAAGTTTGAGAGGAAGAAGAGTGAGGCAGCCACAGCCATGTATACAAGGGAGAAAGAGCCAGAAGACTTTGAGTTTTTGCTTCAGTTCCAAAATCCATTAGATCCTGCCCATGTAAAGAAATACAATATAACGTACAATGTGGCCTTTTCTGAATTTTAAAATTCAGTAGGACCCTGTCATCCAATTTTGGCATTCCCAAAAAATGAACAAGGACGTTTGTTTCAGGGACAGTGGTATGAAGGACACCCCTGGTTAGACTATTCTCCTGAGAATGATGCACTGTTTCAGCTGCAGGCTTTTCATGAATTATGAAAAGTGCAAGAGCAGGACAGGTTGGAAGTCAGTGGGGGTAATCTGTGGAAGCAGGCTAAAGGGAAAATTAAGGAGCATTGCAGGACAGAGTCACACATGCTAGGCATCATTCGGTGGAAAGCCTTTAAAAGAAAGGCATTGGATAAAGCTTTGGGAAAGGCCGACTTTGAAATGCAAGCAGCCAAAGAAAGAGAAAGGCAAAACAACAGGGAGATTATCTACCGAATTACTGATATTATATTGCACTTGGCGAAACAGGCATGGCATTCAGAGGTGACAATGAAAGCCTCTCAAGTTTGAACAAAGGACATTTCTTAGAGCTGGTGGAGTTGGTTAGCCAATATGACAGTGTTCTTAAGCTTCATCTTGACAACAACAAGGAAAAACAAGCATCACGTTAAAAACCTCAGGTGTCTCTCCTCTCAAACCGAATACAAAATCACCTAATTAGAGCAAAGGCTATTTATGTGAAACAGGTCATACTGAAGCATAGGGAGCATCGATATTTTCAATTTTACTTGATGAGACTATTGATGTATCACACATTGAACAGATGTGCTTTGTGGTGCGTTATGTACATTACATGACCATAAAGGAGTGCTTCATTCAGCTGTGTGATGTTCAGTCAACAACAGGAGAACAGCTTGAAAACCTAGTAATGCACTTGCTGAAGGGCAACCAGCTGAAAGCCGAGGACATCCATGGCCAAGGTTATGATGGAACAGCCTTACAAAGGACTACAGTCCATAATACAAAAGCAAAATGAAAAGGCAATATATGTTCATTCCCATGCTTATTGCTAGAATCTTGTATTGCTGGAGAGTGCAAAGTCTAGCATACACTTAGTCAGTTTTTTTACAGTAGTTGAAAAACTTTACACCTTTATTGCCAACTCCACAAAACGACATGCAGCTGTTGTTCAAACACAGCAAGCCATGAATGCTGGCCAGCGTGCCCTTGAGCTACAGAAGCTCTCGGACACCCGATGGAGTTGCAGGGAAATAGCCCTCAGGCCTCTTTTAGAAAATGCCTCCCTGCAGTTGTCCAATTCCTGGAAGATCTGACAGAGTCTGAGCCACCTGAACCAGCTGCAGGGGAAGCAAACATGCTGTTGCACAGCATTAACTTAGAATTTTTTCTTTGCTTGGAGATAACAACTCCAATATTCAAGGAAACAACAGTTGCTTCAAATGCTGAATGAACACACTTGAGGACTGAAGAGCAATTCAAAGAAATATATTGCAATGCTACCATTCAAGCAGAGACCAGAGGGATCAATGTGTCTGAAGAGATTCCAGGATAACCAAGATGGCGAAAAGTACCAACAGATATATTATTGATGTGTGCATGCCCAGTTGGATAATCTGGCCGTAGCTTCATAAGATCGTAGCTTCAAAAGATCATTATCCCTTCTAGCCACTGTAGATCCAATATTTGTTTTGCGACACCGTAAAATAAGCATCGCAGGAAACCCTGTCCTAGTTTTTCATCTGGACCGACGGAAGAACGTGCAAGAACTATTAACAGAACTAATGTGAAACAGACTCGTCTACACAAACATCCATTTACAAAATCCGGTCTTTGTTACACTAACACTCTCATTTTTGTAGTCTATCTATCTATCTATCTATTGGGGGGATTTGACTGGCAAAAAAGTTTTACTAAATATCAAGTAGGCTACATTGTATAGTTAGCTTTAACGTATTAGAATACTAACATCTTGGGGAACACTCTAATTTCAGAGTACAAACATAATGTTTGTTTTCCCATCAAGTGCTTCCTCAAGACCTCAGGACACCTGCTTGAATCCTGCCATCTAGTGGAACAAGCCCACTAATTACTCATGAGACAAGTGGAGCAGAAGGTCAGCGGATAATCAGGTAATATTGTTCCTGAATCAAAGAATGCATTTCCTCACATAAAGAACTTTGAAGTGGACTCATTTTAAAGCCCACTAAGTTTTACGAAATTATACAATACCACTGCATGATGAACAGATTGAATTCTAAGTTGATAATGACTTTGGATACAAAGCTTTGGATAAAAAAAAGATCATTATCCTTTCTGGACCCTACATTATCTGTTGTTACATGCAAAAGAGCAGTATGCGTTCTTCAATAGGCCTACTTTTCATTTTGTTTTACCTGGGTCAAAAAAAGAGCAATTCAAATAATTTATTTTTTAATTAACTATTTCTTTAAATACATCTGCACAACACTGAGTTGGCATGGTGCCTGATGTGGTCATAAAGTCTGCTCAAGAAAATGAAAATCCCTCAAATTTTGTTTTTTAGAAATAGATAATAGGTATCATGGGCATCGCTAGGCCATTTAAAAAATTTTTTTAGCAATTAGCTCCATAAACTGTAGACAAATTTGTGATCGCCTCAGTCCCCTTTAATAAATTTCATATGAAAACGGCGGCAGACTTCGAACGGTTCCTCCCCGTTTTTCAGCGCATTTTTTTCGGCGCAGAGCGAGAAACCAAGGACAAGGTGTGTGTTCATCGATAGATTGTTATAATATCTGCATCTGTGCAGTTATTTGTCATAAATACAGTTTACAAAATATCATGGGGGAGCAATCGGTTCCCCATCTATACTGTAGCCCAAGTTTTCTCTGCGTTCACCCCTCATTACACCACAGGTTTCCTCTAGTGAAAATGAAGCACATGAACGTATAGGCCTACTTTATAAAACGATTAGGTTATATATATATATATATACCCCCCTAAAAAGAAAATCCTAGAATCGCCCCTGATGAGTATTCAAATTTCCTACAGGCTTTTCTATGTTTACCATCTGGAGATGTGGTGATGTCTGTAGCATACTTTATCTTTGGCGATGCCCTCAGGATAAGCAGATATTGAAATACAGCTTGTCCTGAAAGGAATAAATCATCCAAATGAAAATGTTGTCATCATTTACTCACCCTCATGTTGTTTGCAAGCACTTTCTTTCTGGGTTTTCTTTACAATACAGTGAAAAAAAGGCATCATTAGCATTAGCATTGTCCAGCTACATAAAGCAGACTTGGATTATATCTTATAAGTTCTCTAAGGCCATACAATATTTTTGTCTGAGGAACACATTAAAATGTAATTTATTATTGACTGAAATCTTACCATCCAACCTTGCTCTCATATCGCATTAATTATTCCAAACATTCAGATCAGAGCTTTCTTATTGTAATTGAGATACTATTAAATTTCTATAATTTTTTTCCTATATTTTCTGTTTTAATCTTAGTTACTTTTAGTAATTTTGTTGTGCTTTGTCATTTTGTTTTTCAATATGTTTTTTTTAAAATACAGTATGTCTATATTTTAAATAGTTTTTTGTCATTTTTTTGTTTTAGTTATTTTAATACATCAAGTTAAACTAAATGATTTATTCGTTTTTATTAATATATTTATACATGATACAATACATGATGTATTTGTAGCAGAGTGAGCTATAGACCCAGTATAATTGGCTGGCGTTACCCAAACAGGTGAACCTATCAGTGTTCCTACTTTATCATGGTTGGGTAAGTTTCATGAGCCAATTAGTGCCTGTGTGCCTATAAAAGGGGGAGTGTTTGGTTGCTTGGGATGCATCATCCTTGGTACCGCCTCTTTGTGACATGTGGCGCTTTGAATGAGTGCCAGCAGTTGGGTTATCCTCCTGTCTGTCGTGTGCTGGCTGTTGGCCAGTTTTCAGGTTTGTCCCGGTTTTAAAAATGCCTTTTTGCCTGTTAAATAGAGGCTTATTACCTTGTTTGTTTTTAGATATGGGCCTGCCAGTAGCTGTAATCCTGCGTGGTGAGCGACCATGTGTATTGCAGCATTGTACTGTTTTCTTGGTAGGTATGGCTAGTTTTAAAGTTTGTTTTAAACAAGTTTTTATACATAACTTTATTTTAATGTCCAGCAGGATTGATTGCACGTCCAGGGGTTTCTAATGATCTTAATTGAAGCCTAATGAACCTCACATAACTGACTGCACTTCTGCTCTACTCTACTTTACTCGGTTTTGTTCTGTCTGGAATTCATCTGGGTCCGTCTGTTATATTATGTTTGGTGTGTGGATTTAGGTGGGAGGGGTTGGCCATGGTACCTTGTACTGCGTGTCCACATGGAGTGCTGTGTGTATGTTAAAGTGACTTTTTTTTTTTTTTTGTTTATACCCATTTTTATTATGCTCACCCTGCCTTTGGCAATGAACCTGTGTCTCTTTGTTTAGGGCTGTTATGTCCCGGTGTATTCTGGGTGGCGTAGTCGACTATAGGATTTCTCTTATTATTGGTAATATCCCAAACTCCAGACCACTTACTGCCACATTGTCGTAATGGTAGTCTGTTCGTGTTTGTGTGTTCAGGGGGCGTGGCTTTGGACGGCGACTTGCAGGGAGGGTTTTCGCTTTCAGAGCTATCAGGCTAAAGTTAGCATTTTCCAAGATCTCCTACTGCACCTTTAAGTGCACTTTGACGGTTCAGGGGCCTCATTTATAAAGCGTGCGTACACACAGATTTGATGTTAGAGTGTGCGTATGCTTAAATCCATGCCAGCACTCACATTTATAAAAACTGCCTTTGACGTAGAAAAGGGCTTAGTGTCACATCAGGGTCTGCGCAGACGTACGCACTTTTTCTTGTCGGAGTACTGCAGGTTTCTGGAAATGTAAGCTGTTCTTGTGGCTCGCTATTCTAAATTAAAGAATTTGGACGATGACTGGTGATCTTTTGTTAAAGACATTAATTAGGAGTCTTTTACAAGGCAGAGAGCTGAAACCATTCATTTGCACGCAAGTTTTTTTTTTTTAGTGTTTTTTTTTAAGCTTGACAGCCCACATATATTGTATAACTTCACAAAAAAGTTGTACATGTCACTCCTTCAAGTGTCTTGCTCAAGGACACAACAGAATCGCAGCAGGATCTCATTTAGGGCCACACAAGCTGCAACCTTTAAAAGCTCCTGCTGGTTCTCTGAATGTGTGAGATACCCCCAATCACTTCACAGGAATCATACCAAGCTCAGGTTTCATTTTATACTGGTATTTAAAAAAAAAAAAAAAAAAAAAACACAGCAGAATCCAGCTGAGCTTCATTGAGAGTTTGCATTTCTGCTCAGCTGCTTTGACACCGAGAGAGTCAAGCGCCAGTAAGCACTCTGCCATCCTTTTGATTTAGTTAATTCTGTTCACCTGTGTCTAGTTTATTATCTTAATTTTCTGTGTACTTAAGTTCCTCCGTGTGCACTCTTTAGCACAAGTTCAGCGCCAGTAAGCACTCTCTTTGAACACAGCAAGCAAAAGAGCCTCCCTAATCTGTCTTGGTGTTGAGATACAAAACTAAAACGAATATCTTGAGGGCATTTCAGAGGCTTTTAATGGTGCAAACAAAACTCATCGGGTCAGCTTCAAAGCTGTTGAAGCAAAATGTGAATGTGCACTTGCAGTGTCCTTCAAATCTTAAACATATATATTAAAAAAAAAAAAAAAACTACTTGCAGATGATATTAATGAAACATAAGACAACTTAAGTGTACTTAAAGAGATTAAACTTTCATGACCGTTTCGTAACATGCTTAAGAATTTCTTTTAAAAATGCACTGTCTAATAATGTCAAATGAAAAGTTTTACACGTTTTAATAATTGTTTGTTGTGCTTTAAATACACTTATTTTAATGTTTTGACTAACATATGTAAAGTACCTCATAATTTTAACTGCAGTTATTTGATGTTACATCAGATTGCAACTTCAATACAAATGTGTAATTAAAAAAATGTCTATTTACACGTAAAGTTTCAATAGAAATGACACGTATATTTTAGTTTAGCATAAATGCTTGTCAGTACACTTTAAACATTTAAAAGACAATGTGATTATTACATTACATAAAGATGTACTATAATCCTACTTAAGTGGGTCAACATATTTTTTTTTTTTAGGGCATATTGCCTTGTAATTTCACAAATTATCCATGGTGGTGACACATTCAGTTTACACTTAAGTATAATGTTTCCCCTTCTTCTGTTTTGTGACAGTTTTAAAGCATTTTATTTCCAGAAATCCCCCCTTCCTAAATAAAATAAATGAATAAAAAATAAAAGTGATTTTATACTTTATTTTGCATGTCCACTTTGGTCTGTTAGGTGGTCTACCAAACCTAATAGCTGGTAGTCCAACTGGTCAACCATTGGCGCTTTTCCACTGTGTGGTACGGCACGGCTCGGCTCGTGTTTCCACTGCAGTTTAGTACCACTTTAGAGGGGCAGGATTATTCACGTGTCTTTATAGTTGCGCCGCCTCTACTGACTCCTGAAAATCTTTTTCATTCCGCGTCGCCCCATCAAGCTCTTGCTGGATCCGCTCCTCTGCTATCAACGAGAGGAACATCTGTACTTCCTCAACAGACCACGAAACAGCCATTTTTTGGTTGTAAAAAAAGGTGTGTTCGATCCTTCGCTGGCTGTGCAGACTTAAATCTAGCGGTTGTGTTTGCGTCAAGAGGTCAGTGACGCAGGTAGTGACGATTTTCTCCGGCCAATCAGTGATCAGCAGAGTTTACACGTCACGTTTTGGTAAACGGTTCACTTGGAACCTCAAGTTGTTACTAAAACAGTACCAGGTACCAGGTACTGTACCCAGTGGAAAACCCCCCAAAAGTGAACCGTACCATGCCATACTATGCCGTGGAAAAGCACCATATATGAACCAGCCTGGTTAAACCATGACAAATGACCACAAAATACCTTCTTGGACCAGCTAGAAACAACGTAAAACCAGCTACCAATATTAGTTCAAATGTCTTTCCAAACTTGTATGGTTTTTCAGTTTCTGTTGAAAGCAAAATTAAAAAAAAAAATTCTCCTTTTGCAGTGTTTGCATAGCTTTTTTCCATATAATGAGCATTCCTGAGCTCAAAAATGACAAACAGAACAGTTAAGTATCATTGAAGACGTCTGCATGATTGCTCTGTTTCAAGCCATCAGTCGTCTCCCAAAAAATGAAGTGCATATATTTCAATGAAACACATTAAGCAGATTTTCAGTGAACAGCTTAAATTTTTTTTTGTCTTTTCCTTATACAACTCTAAAAGAACATGGAAAATGGTGCACAGATTGCTTTGACTGCTTTTTATAATTTTTGCTTGATAACTTGATATTGACTTTCAACATTTTCATGAAAGAAAGAAAAATGCATGGGTATAATTAACATGATCTTTTTATTCACTGTTTCCTATCAACTTGATTTGGCCAGATTTTCCAGCAGGGTGAAGTCTATGTATACATTGAATTTTATCGATTCCGATTCTGATTCATATCGATTCCGAGTTTTGATTCCAATAAGATTGAAAAAAAAGTCAAACATTTAGATGCCAAACATATTTATTCTGTCTTTTTACAAAGCATTCTGTTGCAGCTGAATAACACAAGCAAAAATCAGCATCCTACAGAACACTTAAGCCTACTAGTGGAAATTTTGCCAATGGTTTTAACAAAAATACCACATGCAGCAAAAACAACTAGACTAACATAAATGTCAAACATTAAATTGTTAAAGACAAGTAAGCAGTAAACAGTCAGTAATAAAATAGGAACAAACAAATCAATTAACAATATCATAAATAAATACAACTGAACAAATTTCAGGTAGGCCTACAGAAAATGAAATCAAAAGTTTAAAAACACTGCATAGTTTTCTTTTCATTCAGCTTCTGCTCTCCACAATACAATCAGCAAAAGAGCGAGTGTGTGAGTCTGTATTGTGACACGGCTTTGTGAAATAAGTTTGGAAATCTGTCTAGAAGGACAGCGGGTTTTTACATTTATCAAAACAGCTAGTCAAAGTTGAATTGTAGGTATTGAAGGAAAAAGAATACATGCATGTCCAATGGCTCTGAGAAAAAAATAGTGTAAAAAGACACCATAAAATGTACACATAAACGGATCAGTTATGATATTTTAATGATTTTCAAGCACACACGCACTACTGCAAATTTTTACTTTTTTTCCACTTTTTTTTTCTATTGTAATATATTGTAAAATTTAGTTTATCCCTGTGATGCAAATCTGAATTTTCAACATCATTACTCCAGTCTTCTTTGTCACATGATCCTTCAGAAATCATTCTCATATGCTGGTTTGCTGCTCAATTATTCAGTTTCCAGTTATTATTGGTGCTCAGTTGTTAATAATGGTTCTTATTATTATCAGTGTTTTTTTCTGCTTAATATTTTTGTGGAAACCGTGATTTGAAACAGGAATCTTTTTTAACATTATAAATGTTTTACTGTCACTTGATCAATTACATTTTTCAATTTAATATTTCACAATTTTGCCGTTTTTACTGTATTTGATCAAATAAATGCAGCCTTGGTGAGCGTAATAGACCTCTTTCAAAAACATTAAAACATTTTAATTATTCCAATTATTCCAAGCATATGTGAGTGCGTTTGCGTTAAGAACAAAACTGTTTGAAAAATGTAACAAAATTTGAGCTCCTCAAAGGTAAAATGAAAAAGAAAAACTTTTTATTGATGTTCATTATTTAGATCTATAACCATTTTGTATTATCTGCAGTTGTATTTATTTTCTATATCATGTAGAAAATTGGCTACACTCTAAAAAATGCTGGGTTAAATACAACCCAGCACTGGGTAAAATATGGACAAACCTAGCTATTGGGTTGTTTTGACCCAGTTACTAAATTTAAACATTTATTACAAATGTTAAACATTTAACCCAATCGCTGGGTCAAAGCAACCCAGTTGCTATTTTGGGTTGTATTTAACCCAGCATTTTTTAGAGTGTGTGTGTGTGTGTGCGTTTTGGTGACAAATTTGTATAATGACAAGGGTATGACATAGGTATTACAAGGAGAAGGTGACTTTTCAGGACATTACCCCATGTCCCCACTTTTCAAAACGCATATAAATCACACAGAATGGAATGTATTGAAAATCTGAAATAGCACAAAGTCTCCTGTGAGGGGTAGGTTTAGGGGTAGGGTTGGTGTAGGGCAATAGAATATACGGTCTGTACAGTAGAAAAACCATTACGCCTATGGGAAAGTCCTTGTTTTCACAAAAACAAAACTGTGTGTGTGTGACTAGTGCTTTCAGGTTATTTAAGTCGTTTCTCTGTCCTCTCATGCATGACTCATAAATAATTCATACAAAATCACCAAACATAATAGGCTCTTGACCGATTTTTCTGTTTGCTTTTGTATAAAAAGAAATCAATAGACATATATAGCTATTCCTAGTACTTTGTATCCTTCATATGACTTGCTACTGAGACAGAGTGTGTTGAGTATGAGAGAGAGGGTGGAGTATGAAGTGAGCCAAACATTATTATCATAATTTCCTCTCATGGATAGCAATGGACTTGTTTACACTGAGTCCCAAACAGATAATTCCCATCAACAAATAATCTCTCAATACTGAATGCGAAAATGCTGCGATGGCAAACAATCACAACAAATTGGAACGTATTGTAAGATTTTGGTGCAATGTGATTTCACTATGACAGAGATACTGCAAAAATTCAATTTTACATGCATCTATATGAATGCCATGTTCCTGTACTTTAACTAGAGCTTACCTCGCAACACCAGGATCAAGGGTTCAATTCCAAGTGAAGCATGTACTGACAAAACATAAGTCGCTCTGGATAAAAACAGATGCCAAATGCAGAAATGCACATAAAATTTTCTTTAATTTTTAGATCCAAACTGGGTTTCTCTTGCAAAATAAGCCTAAATTTAGTTTTTAAAGAGCCCATTGCAATTTAGCTGAAATGGCAAATAGCATCACCGACCTGCTTTAAATGCTGCGAGGCTAAGCAGCACTTGCTTAATGTACAATTACTAAGAGCATTTGTATGATTGGACAGTAATCCCCGGCCGTCTCAGCAAATGGCCTGTGGAGGTTTTATTTTTAGGCGTATTTGAGAATCATTTCAGAGGTTTTAGTCGAAGCGGACACAAAATGAAAACGGGAGAAACGCCACCTTTTGTTTGCCGTTCATTCATTCGCTGTTGTTTTGATCTAATGAAGAACTAGAAAATAACACACTGCCAAAAATGACTTATTTTGTACAGTACAAATATCTACATGTTCTTAAATCAAGATTTACTTGAAGTAAAATGATGAAGATATTAAGTCTTGTTTTCTGAAAAGCAAAAATGCTTAAAACAAGACAAAAGATCTGTCAGTGGACTTAAAAAATAAGCATGTTTTCCTTTTGAATTAGGTTTATTTTTCTTACACCATTAAATATATTTTTTCTTGTTTTAAGCATAAACTCACTTAATTTGTTAAAAGTCACTTTGCTTCTCATTGTATATTGCTTTGAGAATGTTCAAAAATGTTGCAATGCAGAGTTAATCCTAATATTGAGGAAACAACTCTCAATCCAAATTATTCAAGACTGTGGTGGAGTCAATGTATAATCAAAAAACCCATATTGACAGACCGATAATCATAAAAAGGCTTTTACTGGAAAGTCATCCATAATAAAGCAAACCCAGAGGTCATTTGGACCAAATGAGACCATAATAGTCATCAAAAAGCCCATATTGATCAACCAATAATCATAAATCAAAGATTTTAGCCTTCAACTGGAAAGCCATTCAAATAAAAGAAAACCCAAAGGTAATTTGGACCATATGAGATGGTAATAATTGAATTGAAAACACATATTGATCAACCAATAATAAAAAAAAATCATTGATTTTTAGCTTCCTGCTGGAAAGCCATCCAAAAAATAAAGCCCAAAGGTCATTTGCATCAAATATCACAATTTGACCATCATAATTGAATCGAAAAACTCACATTGATCACATAAATAAGCCCTGATTTTAGGCTTCTACTGGAAAGTCATCCCAAAAAAAAAAAAGGAAAACAAAAGGTAATTTGGACCGGATGAGGCCATGAGGAGAAGTTTGGACCATACTGACACGGTAGGTGGAATAGGGTTTTATGGGAGGTTTTTGGATTTAGGATTTTACATTGTATCGGTGGTGTTTGCAGTGAACATTCATCGTTGCCCATATAGGAGGTCGACAGGGAGACTAACCTGCTCCGAGAGGTTTTTGGAGCGCAAGAAGAAGCCGAGCAGACATCCGATAATGACGGCCAACACTGAGAGGATGAGCAGGCCATTCTGTTTACAGACCCCTTTCACTCGCACCCACACTGCATCCAGTGCCACGGCCATCGTGTGTCCCACGTCCACAAAACACCAGCCACACTAGCAGATCTCCATATATCCACCGCCCAGATCCAGATGGCAGAACGACCCACGCAGATGGACGAGAAAGAATGGACTGACAGATAACAATGTGCAGATAATTAGTGCGATTTTGCTCAGGATCTGGAGAAACCACTCATACTCTCGTTCTTTCCTTCACCATGCAGCGATAGACTAAGAAGATCACCACACTTTTCAAGCATCCACTGTGTTCAGCCCATTCGGGACAGATCGGCTCCGCCCACCTTCCAGATCGGCCAGTAGAAAGTGAGTGACAGTTGGTGTTGTGCACAGTGCGGGCAGCATCAATCCTATTAGTGAAAGCACACTGTGTAAAGGGGTCTGTGGCCTGGATTACACGCACAGGGCATAACATGAAGATGAAACTGGTTGGATCTATTCATAAATTACAGTGAATCTCATTTATGGGCGTGTGGATGTTTACATATGTATATCAGGTGCATTTTGGGGTTAAAGCACAACAATTTTTGCCTTTATTTGTACAGATTCTAACCTGATTCAGAACAAGTAAAATATTTTGAGCAGCATGACCCTTTTAAGAGCTAAACTTGCAAGGGGAAGAGTAAATTTACTTTAAGTTCCAATTCTTCAGAAATCTGCAGAAGAAATGTAGATATGTTAAGAGATATTGAGAATATAGCCTTGGACACGATGGTCGGAAACGATACACCCATTGCCATAGTTCCGTAAAAGTCTATTATTTATCATACTTACAGGTTGTGATTCAGTATAGAAAGCTGGTTCAAATAAATTGGGTACTGAGCCATCTTTCAAGAGCAAGCTCAAGTTTTGTTAATCCCGCGGTGAATTCCCCGAGATTAGAGAACCACTGATTCTTTGCAGCCTCATCTTTCAGAAGTAAAAATAAATAGAATTTCACAGCGTCTCTTAAAAACATTTAAAAATTGTACCAACCATAAACTTTAAACAGTAGTGTAAATCAATAAAAAAAGAAACAAAATGCCAAACTAAAATAATATATAGTATGAAAAGTAATGTGGACAATCTGCACAGTCAGTGATTTAAAAAAAAAAATGATATCAGAGAATCACAGGAGCGTTAAATGACATAATCCCAACACACCACACACATCTCCGGTCCTCATTCACAATTAATCTGAAGCACCGAAGGCTAAGCATGGCTCTCCAGCTGTCTTACTCATCAATGACTCTCATTGCTGGGTCATTTGCTACACAGAGCGAACAAATAAAGAGCTTTTAATGGAGCATGAGCTGGAGGAAATCTGCGTGTCTGTCAGATGCTTCATTAAAACCCTTCATTGAACCGCTGTGAGGGAAGACATATATGACCTAGCCTCTCATTACTCATGATGATAGTACCAAAGTGACGGCTAAAGGTCCATTAGCGGCCAAAATAAACAGCACTGCTCTCCCAACTGCATCTTCAAAAATGGTCATGATTCAACACCAGATAGAGTGTACATTTCAAGTGTCAGACATAATTTGACATACTTTTGTCAATAAGACATCTTTATTTTGTGTAATTGTTTTTGACAGAATACAAAGATGATACAACTCTGTGCTGTCTTCTGCAGGTCAAATGAATTGGTGCTAAGAGAAAGGTGTTTAACTATGGAAGCCTATTTCCACCACTGAATAAAACAATCAAAAAAGGTCATTGCGACTTCTTATCTCACAATTCTGACTTGTTTCTCGCAAATTGCAAGTTCTGACTGCAATTTTTTCCCTCAGAACTGAACTTAAAACCTCACAATTTTATCTCTCAAAATTCTGAGAAAAGAAGACAATTTTGAGTTTATATCCTGCAATTCTGACTTTGTACCTCACAACTGTGAGCTTATATCTTGCAATTCGGAGAAAAAAGTCAGAATTGTGAGATGTAAACTCGTAAATTATTGTAAATTATTTTATGTGATATGTATAGATTATGTTAAGACAGTAGATCAGACATATGCACAGTATTGTTGTTGCACATGCATCACTGCCTGTATATTTGTTTTGTTAAAAATGAGATTTATGCATCATAAACAACATGTTGAGATAAAAAAAAATCACAATTCATTAGTTGTTTGTAGTTGTAAATTAGTTTAATGGATTTGCAGAGTCATACATTTTAATTTTACTAGTCAGATGGACAAATAAATATTTACTTGAACTTTAGCATTGTTTATTCAAACTTGACATTTAAATTTTACTGTGTGATGGACAATTATGAATCAAATCACTGAGTATCTGAAATTAGTAGAGGAATTTCTAATAAAGTGCATACGTAATGTGTAAGTAACAGCTCCACCAGAACCAGAACCCCCTGCAGTACCGTTGCGGAGCCCTTGCAGATGATTATTCGGGAATATGAAAAAATACATATGAAATACATATATTTTTTTTTAATAAATGGCTTGAAAACATACTGACTGGCAGCCATAGATGTCACAGTAAACATGTCCTTTATCATTCTCACAGTATATATTTATCTACTAGAATGGTTCACAAGGCCAGAGACTTCAAACCATAAAGCGAGAGCCATTAAGCAGTGTATTCTTGCAGAGAAACGACATTTTTAAAGAAATTCTCAAAGAGTGTGGTCATATTCAGGTCAAAATATGTTCTAAAATTGTGTGCTTGAAACTCAATAACCCTGGGATAATAAAAGGTTGAAGTGTAATTTCTGCACCGTTAGTAGCACCAAATTGAAATTGAAAAATTATTGTTTCCAAACAGGTTGCTCAAGCACTTCTGGCACATGTTGACAGTGTTTCTGTTGCATAACAGAACTGTGACTCTACACATTGAACTGTGAACAGAACAGAACTGTGACTCTACAGTGATTTCTGGGTTGCTGTTCACTCCACTATTTTAGGTTACTTTATATTTTCATTAATGAATTATTAAATTGCAATAATTATTTTTATTTTCCATTTTTTATAAACTGAACATCATTAAAGCTTCAGTTCATTATAGTTCACTCAAAAATGAAAAATGCGGTCGTCATTTACTCACCCTCATGTCAAACCTGTAAGACCTTCTTTCGAACACAAAAGGGGATGTTTGGCAGGATGTTAGCATTGCTCTTTTCATTCAATGAAAGCAGTCTTCAAAATGCTCCAAAAATGACATTCTGAAAAGAAAAAAAGAAAAAGAAAAAAAAAGCTTTATGGGTTTTTATGTAGTCAATATTATTAGCTTGATTCAAAATCAACACAATCTAACGATATGTCCTCATTTAGACAGCCTTGTTTGTGTGCCAAGTTTACACTCTTATGATCCATAACAAAGAACAGAATTAAACAGAAATGTCAAATTTGGTAAATGCATTATGTTAGAGCTGATACAGTGGGAAAAGAGATTCACACTTTCAGGCTTCTTTTTTCATTTTGTCTGGCTCAACCAGTCAATGGTAGTGCAAACAGCCTTTGCCAACAAGATGGGTTTTTTGCACTTAGTGCAAATAGACATTCCGAATCCTAAATTGCAAATGATTATAGAGTAAACCGCAAGTTAAAGCCCAGCACTGTTCTGCCATACCTGCACGTTTTTGTGCACTTTAAAGCTTTTATTTAGTTTTGGCGAACTGTTGCCTGAAATCTACATACAGTATATGAAATAGGCTGATGTTCTTGTTTGATGAAATGCACAGAGGGAGAGATTTTCAGGACATGGAGAAAACTCTGATTTGAGACTTGTGCGTCATATGTCGTGTTTTAGTCGGGACAGCCGACAGCGGATGTTTACCAGTAGAGTAATCTGACTCAGTCTGGCTGTCCCATAAGCACACACACTGAGATAGACCTCTCCTTATCTCTGCATGTACCGTCCCATTTTGACACACACTGGACGTGACCTCTTTAACTGCCCTGTGTCTGTGTTTTAGGGCTAATTTGCAAGTATAGAAAAAATGTGAAACAATACCAGTGTGCAAGGTTGTGTGTGCATATGTGATTATTTGTGTGTTTGGTTTGTCTCGTCATCCCTCACGTCACATATTTGCCCAGACTCCATGCTCAGTAATCCCACTCTTTTGCCAATATTTCTGCTCAATCTGGTTTCATCAGGTCAGGATTAGCAGAGATTAGTCAAATGCCCAGCCGCTGGGGTGCACATTCACTCATTCATTAACGATGTTAATGTTTCTGTCATCAGAATGGCAGCGCATCACATTTCTGTTGCAATATTTTTCAACCCCAAACCATTCGTACTAAACTTTGGCGTGCAACTTGTCATGCACCATTTGTGCTCCAGATGCTATCAGGACTTTGACCTGATAAATCCCATTGACTAACATTGAAATATCGACTCAAACCATATTTAGAGACCAGAATAGACTTGGTTGGGTAAGACCCTGCCTGGAATACCAGGCTGATAAATTTGTGCTGATACTGTCTGAATATATGTCTGGCTTTTGGAAAATAATAGTCACGACAGCTGAACTATTATCTGTCATTGTAGCAGAGAACTTTGAATGACGGACAGTGACTCAAAATAAATTTACCATGGGAGGAGGTTGCAACACAGGGATTGGACACTATTGTTCATCGTCAAAGCTAATACTCCAGCTAGAAAAGAGGCTTAGCCTGGACAGACTGGTGAGTAGGAAACCAATTCTCAAAATTACCCAATTTTTCTGGTCCATTTTAATGCCATAATCATTCCCACATGCCTCAGGACAACAAACGAGTGACAGGAAACTACAAGGGAGAGACAATGGGTTCAGGAACTAATCTAACAATTAATTTGAATTTAATTTAGCAGATTTTGATATTCCAGTGATGTAGAATTCATGTGAAATGGAATGACACTATATAATGCTTAAGAATAGTAATAGCTTAGCCACAAAAACAGCATTGGACATGATCAAAATCATGTGTTGTGTGACTGTGTTGAATTTTATTGAAGTCAGTAAATTCCTCTTCCTCTCATCCTATGTGCATAGCCAATTCAATCCATTCTAAACTTTGCCCAACCTCGATTAGCACTACAGCTCAGTGTACCAGGAATTTATGCATTAACCACTTAGCTTCCTGGATTTCCCAAGGGAGACTCTTGTTATGTCATCTGAAATAACAGGACAGGCTGTACGGAAATCGGGAGAAAAAATGGCATTGTCATCAATAACAAGGTAGTTTCATCATACACAATGAACGATCCATATCACCACTTAAATATTGGACATTCTCATTCTAAAAGAAATGCAAGTATGGTACTGCAAAAATGTTCTATGCAAATCCAAGTTACACTGTTAATCCAGTTTTAGCAGATGTTCATATGAAATGACCTGAGATTACCTTGAACAGATGGTGACATTGGTCAACACTTTGAACAGCTCTATAACACACCTTAACATATCATGGAGTCCACAACTTGATGCTTAGCTTGATTTTTCCAAATGGGATGTGTGGTTTAACATCCTTGTTGGTCTTGGAACAACATTCCCATCAACTGATCAGATTTTAGGATTAGGTTTAAGGCTGGGACTTACCAAACCGACGGTTGGCCGTTGACCAATGTTGGCCATCAGCGAGCGTCTGTCAGGCTAGTTTTTGTGGTGTGTTCCACACGTTGGCGGCAGTTTGCCCAATTCGGCATGTTAAACCGGTGTCATGGGAACTGTGATTGGATATTCAGAGTCAGTGAATGAGAATTAAAGCAAAAGTGATGAAAACGAGCAAGTAAATAAAGATGGCACAGACAGAAGGCTGTTCTCTGGACCATAACCACCATAGACATTGAGGGGGACAAGTAAACCTCCCCTGCCCACCCTCCAAGAACTGTGTATATGTATGTGTGTGTGTGTGTTTTATTCACATATCTTTATTTTTTATTATCTGTGTGCTGTTGTTGTTGTTTCTATGTACTGGAAGCTTCTGTCACCAGAACAAATTACATGCAAACATACTTGGCATTAAAGCTCTTTCTGATTTCTGATTCTGAATAACATTATATAGGCTATTTAATGTGCATAGTGATTTCAATATTGTTTTTAGTAAAAGACTGAAATCCCTGCAGGAGTAAATATTTAGTATATGAATGTGGAGGCAAAAGTGAAAAAAAGCCGCAGCTCTGATTAAAAGAATTAGGAGAAAATACATTAGGGAATAAATCTATACTTTAGGATATATGCTACATTTTGAGAAAAAACGTAACTTACCAACTTTTGACAATTAACTTAGTTATTCATTTTATCAACTGACTACCACAAACAAACAAACAAAAAAACTACAGAATCCTTTGCGCTCGCTGAGTGTTTTGGTGCGCAAAGTCTTTCACTGCAGCTTTAATCGATGTTGCAAGCAAGAGCATTCTCAATACTCAGAAGAGCTGTGCTCTACAGTCTTTTTTGTGAAAGAAATGCCTTGATCACTTTCAATTTTGAGAACTAACGATAGCAATTGCATGTCAAAGTCTGGTGACAAGTTGTCAGTGTACTGTACCTCTAAAGTGTTTGCAATATGAAACAGGTCGTTGTCAGAGAAGCGCAGCAGCAAACCAGGGCACAAGAACATAGTTGGCATCATCAAGATGTAGCTATTGAGCTCTTCTGCAGTTTGATCTTTTAGTATCACTGTCTTAATGCATAAGCCACGTTAAGTGTAAAAATATCCACTTCGATTACGGGGCGGTTGTCTTAGTGTTTATGACAAGTGAAAAGTGAGAGAAAATTGATTTCCCCTGGTTGCTGTTTTATAGCATTAAGCCACATTAAGAGTTTTTCACTCGTTTTTCCACTCCACTGCACCACCTCATGTGGAGCATGACGCGGCATTCTAAAAACGAGCTACTCAAGTCAAAATAACTTTAAAAGTTTAATAAAAGACCTTGCGTTTTTTCCAAATTCCACTGCCAGCCACGTGGTGGGTTCTTCAAAGCAAAATCATGTCCTGCACATGCTGCAATGAGTGCTGTGCCTGTCTGCGATGAGGAGATTGCAAATAAAAAAAGGAAAATGAATCGAATTTAAAATAGAAATTCACATTCGAATGCAAAAACGGTGCATTCAAATTTTAGGTGTGTGTCAGGGAGCCTTATCAGTGACGCACAAGATATGTATTGAAAGCCATGTAAAGTTAAAAGAGGTTCAACTTTTAGGAAACACGTCTCAAGAATTTGTGGGGGTTTTATTCCATTCCACTGTGTCTAATATGTTTTTAAATGTAATCTGTGTGATTAAGCTGTGTATTACAGATTTTCTCAGTCACGTTGGTGCATTTCTCGAATCATCCTTAATATTTACAAAGAAGTATGTGCATTTCTCAAAACAATTCATACAAACTGCACCACACAATGTATTACCTGCAAAAGCATGTAACTAACTCAAAATCTTTAGTTCATCTCTCAAAAGTATTTGTCAATGAACATATCAGTGCCATCAGAATGAAAAGTCCTTGTGTCATTGTTCACAAACAAGATAGTCAAAATGCTATCAATATAACAGTGCACTCTGTTAGTATTACCTGATGTAAACTATGGCAACAGTTTGGATGAGTTACTGCATTCAAATGCAGAAGGCTGCACTTCTTATGTATGCCATATATCCATTTCAAAAGAACAAA
Organism: Sinocyclocheilus grahami; assembly: GCF_001515645.1. Classification (NCBI taxonomy): domain Eukaryota; kingdom Metazoa; phylum Chordata; class Actinopteri; order Cypriniformes; family Cyprinidae; genus Sinocyclocheilus; species Sinocyclocheilus grahami. The sequence goes on along the minus strand of NW_015505307.1, from coordinate 1,346,056 downwards.
TTTACACATTACTGTATGTGGGATATTCATTACAGTTTTTCTCAGTCGCTTTGGTGCATTTCTCAGATCAGAAATGAAATTCTCAAAACTACTTGTTCAACCTCCACATCATCTAGTCACTTGTGCACATCAAAAAAGGAGTTTCTCATTCTTTTGAACAAGTTGCTATTGCTGTTGCTATTTGTCTGCGATAGACAGCGATCAGTTGCTAATGTCGTGTTGCTCAAAATGTACTATATAGATCTCTGTGCAACAGTCTTACACCCCAAAACCTCTAGGCATTAGGTCATCGTATAAGTCATTAAATGCAAAATGGTTGATCTAGTTGTCATAAACTGTCAAGCATTTTTTCTACACATTTCTATTGTAAATTTTCCATGAAATGTGCAGGTGAATCTTGACTTTCACTAATGAAGAGAATGTAGATCAGCTAATGATAAACCAGTTCTCTGAAATTGCTCAAAGGTGCATCTCATGGACCTTCAATTGGAAAGCATATATAGACAGAGGACAACACAAGCGTTACAAATTCTGACAATGGATATTTCCTCCCCGTTGGCCTGGTAAATCAACAGTAGCTCTGTGGCCGATGGCATTTCAACCACGCCTACTGCTTTTGGTCAGGTTGAAGCCAGCCTCATCCACATATATGAAGTTGTGAGATGGTTCACTTGATTCCAATTCCACATTGCATTGCAAGGGAAGATATTCGTTGTGATGTAGATGAGAATCTGTGGGCCGACAGACTGACACGTCAGGAGGTGTAGACAGACTGCACTGCAATTCCTCATACAGTGCTGAATAAGGGGTGTTTCCTGTGTTTGCCTTTCTAATTTTGTATTTTTGCTTTTGTGCCCATATTTCTTTTCTATATCACAATGACGTAATGTTTTGTTTTTTTGTCAGACCACTAGTAAAGTGTTACTGTGAATCCTGTCCAGTCTCTTTCAGTCAAAATCCCACATACAGTAATGTAAAAATGTGTACTTTTGAAATGGATATATGGCACACATAAGAAGTGCAGCCTTCTACATTTCAATACAGTAAATGTCATCCAAACTGCTGCCATAGTTTACATCAGACAGAGTGCACTGTTATACTGACAACATGACTAAGCATTTTGACTATCTTGCTTGTGAACAATGACTCGAGGACTTTTCATTCTGATGGCACTGATATGTTCATTGACATAAATACTTACTTTTGAGAGATGAACAAAAGGTTTTGAGTAAGTTACAGGCTTTTGCAGGTAATCCATTGTGTGGTGCTGTTTGTACAAATTGTTTTGAGAAATGCACATACTTCTTTGCAAATATTAAGGATGATTCGAGAAATGCACCAAAGCGACCGAGTAAAAACTGTAATACATTACATTAGCAACTGATAATGTAGGAAACCGCAGACAAATGTACATAATCAATTGCATGAATGTACCAGCGCAATCACAACTTGCTTAAAATAATGAGAAACTGCTTTTAAGATGTGCACAGTTGACTAGATGATGTGGAGGTTGAACAAGTAGTTTGGAGAATTTCATTTCTGATCTGCACCAAAGCGACTGAGAAAAACTGTGAGCTATGCATAAATACAGGATGCTGTTTTGTTTACAATTGTTTATACAATTATATTTGATTTATAAATGTTAGTTTAAACACTTAAAAAAAAACAGTCGTTATAAACAATTCAATGCAGAGCATCATTTTGCTCATTGCGCCCTCCTGTGGCCTCAGGAGACAAAAGTTTCCTTATTTAATCTGCATATAAAAATTTAAGAAAGGAGATATTTGATTACATTTTATTTTGTGTTGACTGCTAAAACAAAAATTATTTGTTGTCTTAACCTAAAAAAAAAAACACAACACAGATAAAATGACTTGACTGCAAGTCATTGCGTGAAGATCCATGCTCCCCTTTTGAAGGCCTCTACTATGAGATCTTTGCAGGGCTGAAGAGCACAGGGCTAAAAATTAATGGCCATTTGGGACTCGAATCTTTCATTTCGAATGCAGTGAACAAGAGAAATGGGTTCTCCCCGTTCTCCTGCTGAGTCTATCCAGCACAGTTCTTCGGATCAGATGAAAAGGCATTCAGAAAGGCATGTTAAGAGCTTTTAGTGATATGATTTAGTAAAAGCAGAGGTTGAACACAAGGTCACGTAGTCAACATCTCTTAAGAATTTCAATCACTCCACTCAATGGCTCTTTCCTGTTGTTCTAACATGGTGTTAATGGTCTGTCCTTTTTGCTGACCTTTCTCTATAAAACATTTCCTTATTTTGGCTTGCTTTTTGCTTAGGTTCATCCACCGTCATCCGCACCGTGCCCTTGCTCACCCACATTATTTTGTTATTTTTTACTCCACATTCTTCTAATCATGTATGACCAACAGCGCAGCTGACTCATTAGATGGAGTAAAACTTAAACATTAGTGCTCAGGCAGGTCCATGAGTAAAAATATCTTATCTGCCAGCATGCATTATTGACACAAATAAATATGTTACATGTCTGAGAGACCTCTACTTGCCTAGGTGATAAAAGGGTATTATTATTGACTTGAACCTGGACACATTTTCCTCTGGATGGAAGTGTGGAAGTAGACCTGAGGCTCTGGACTCTGTCATGTTACTGTGGCAACGCTGCATCAGCTTCAGCTATCTGGATGCTTTGTAGCTGGTCTTTAGTGAAAAACAATGCAGCATCAGTATTCAAACTGGTATATACAATCTAATATGTATTGTGGGTTCGAGTCTCGTACCGGCAGGGATTGTAGGGGGGGGGAGTGAATGTACAGCGCTCTCTCCCACCTTCAATACCACGACTGAGGTGCCCTTGAGCAAGGCACCGAACCCCCAACTGCTCCCCGGGCGCCGCAGCATAAATGGCTGCCCACTGCTCCGGGTGTGTGTTCACTGCTGTGTGTGTGTACACTTTGGATGGGTTAAATACAGAGCACTAATTCTGAGTATGGGTCACCATACTTGGCCACATGTCACGTCACTTCACTTCACTTAATAGGAGGAAAAATCACATAACCGTTTTAGCACATCTTGATTCACAAACCACCTACAGTCCAACTTGCACTGCATAACATGAGGCTGTGAGTATTTGAAGAAGATTAGAGACAAAAAAGCAGTTGGAATGATTGTTGAAGTGTGTAAGGCAACTTCAGTGATGCTCTGACGTTCTTCCTTGTGCTGTTACGTCTCTCTAGAGCAGTGGTTCTCAATTGCAGTCCTACATTTTGTATGTCCCTCTGATCACTTCAGATGTTAGCTCTATTCGACCGTAAGTGCCCTGTGAAGTGGACTTCACAGGATATTCCATCATGATTCCATTTCGAAGGGAGCGTATATATTCCATTCAAAGGGCATTATTTATTTACAGAGGTATATTATGTCACACATCTCTAGCAAGTTTTGTCCGTGTGTGAAGACGCTGCAGGCCGTGGCATAGCGCAAATTCTGAGGTGAAGTATACTTCAACAGAGTTCCAGTGCTCAGGGAGTAGAGAGCAATGAATACTGTGCAGGGACCCTGTCAATCAGAACACAGTTCATGCACGTTGCTCACTTCTAACGAGCTGGTGATCTGAATCAGGTGTGTTAAATAAAAGAGGCATGCAAAATATGCAGAGCGGTGGGTCACCAGAACTGGAATTGAAAGCCACTGCTCGACACTGTAAAAAATTATTGTGATTTTAAGGTTAAAAGACTGTAAAAATGCTACAGTAAAAACCTATTAATTGGTTAATGGTAAGTTCCCTTAGTCTATGGTGAAAAACTGTATTTGACATTTCATGTAATTTTACGGTTAAATACAATTTTCGGAAGTGAAAAAGAACTTGTAATTTACAGTGAAAAAACGTAAATTCACATTCCCAGAATTCCCTGTGTTACATTTCACATTTGATGTTTTTTTTTGTTGAAATAACTAGCCTATGTTTCCTCTTAGTTTTTTCTCGCCAGTTATGTTCATTAGGGTTGTATGTTTCATCTAATGTTGTTAAATTAATGTTGATTGCATTATTTCAGTATCATGTGTGTTACCATGATGGTGTTTAGTGTTTGTGTGAATGACATTGTGCACCTTTTCTATATTTATTAGTAGGGATGCACCGATACCGGTATCGGGCCCGATACTGGTCTCCTGTACTCGTACTCGTACTCGTACTCGTTAAAATGCCCCGATACCAAACGCCGATACCACACAGCATGTGTTAAGCACCATATTCAATCAAAGAAACACCGACAACAGAACAACAGAGAGCAGAAAGGAGTTAAGGATGTCTACTACAAAGTATATGTATGCAATGAATATAATGTTAAACATTCAGTATTAACGCCTGTATAGCTGATGTGTGCGATCTGATAAACAAAGCGTGCTGAGTGGATTGAGCACGCGGCGGCGCAGATGCGCAAGCTTGTCGATTTATCTTTCTCACAGACATCACTGGAAAGTTTGTAGTTCGGTCGGATACGTCAAAAACAAGTAAGTAAAACAATGCACAAGTTACTTAACGGTAGGGAGAGAGAGAGAGAGAGAGAGAGAGCGCGCACTTCTGTTGTGTGATCTTTGATGTTCACTCACTTCTGCACACGCATCATTTGTATTAAAACGAAATCGTAAAAATAAAACTATTCATAGGGGCATTCACTATAAACATCCTTAGTTTCTCGTAATACACTATACTATACTTCTATACACTATAGTTCATTTATGTAACTGAGGATAGCAAAATAAAGTAAACTGTGACAAATCATACCTCACATTTCTTCATACAGTGGATTACCAGTAAAATTTATTTCAAATTTGGGACCAAAAATTATTCAGACCGAGTCTGGGAAAAAAAAAACATTTATTTCAGGTTTGCATGAACCTGGTTGACAGCATACCCAGGAGACTATATGCTGTCATTAAGTATTTTCTTTCTCAGCTTGTGGAAGAGCTGTGTTTGTTTGTGATGGGCTTTGGTTCATCGTGTGACTTTCTCATCACCACCTGATTTTGGTGGTAATCAGTGTATTACAAAAGTACTAAACAGATTTCAGAACTTCAATAGGCTGGTATATTAACATTATATCAGTTAATGAAATACAGTACTTATATGTCAATTTAAGTTAAATCTGTAAAACCTAAAATGTTGCTACCTACTTTTTACTTACAATTCTGGAAACCACAGCTGACAGTTTTGTCAATTTTACAGACTTTTTTTTTTTTATTTACAGTCCAGACAGTTCATGCTGTAAAATAAATCACTGCACAATACTTGCAGATTGTTGGAAAGTACTCAGATTAGAACTATACTATAACTGTACTATCTATCTAGCTCTAACTTATCTGTCTATATATATTTATATCTATCTTTTAGTCATTAGCCTACAACTAAACCTCAAATATAAAATATAGCTAAATATATATACAGAGAATAAAAAAGGGAGAAAGTGAGAGTGGATACAAGAGAGCGGCAAAGTGATTGGATGTTAAGAGAGAGAGAGAGAGAGAGAGAGAGCGTGTGTGTGTGTGTGTGTGTGTGTGTGTGTGTGTGTGTGTGTGTGTGTGGTGTGTGTGTGTGTGTGTGTGTAAAGCGTCTCACATTCAGACGTCCGCGCATCTTTGGCAGTCGTCACATCACTGTTACACTGACTGGAGTAACGCACAGCCGGCTAATGAAACTCCGGAGAATGTAATAAGGGTTTTCAGGCTTCAACAGGTGGCGGGCTGAGGGTTCGAGTCACGGGCAGCATGAGCGCGGATTGTGCGGGATATTACAACGCGGAGAACGTGTTTGTCAGCGGCTTCACGTGCCCCAAACCCGACAGCGACGCGCGCGCGATCTTCTGCTGCGGGTTCAATGACGTCAAATACTGCTGCGACGATCCCAACAGCTTTTTCCCTTATGAGTATGGATATATGTGGTGGCTCAGGTAAGACACCGAGATTTTGTGCATTTTGTCATGGATCCCTAATTTAAAATAATTAGTCTACTGTATATGACATATAGTTTCTACATGCTATTTGCTACACTTTTAACTTTATAGTCAACGTTATAAAAACATAATAAGACAAAGTTTTTTTTTTTTAAGAATAATTTATATTTTGTGAAACTGGTCATTTTTATAAGAATAAGAAAAATAAAAAAAACTTGTATCTAACCAAGCAACTAAAGAAACTAAAACTCAAAATGTGCTCATTTTCAATCTCCAAAATAGAAATATGCTCATAATGCATTAAATATTATTTTCTTGAACACATTGGAAGATAAACATCTTCCATTCAGCAAAACATGGTGGTGATTTGATGTCAAGCTCAGAAAAAGACAAATGAAAATACATTTAAAAAAACTCATGCTCTATTTTTCAACTCTTTCAAGGCCATGTGATAGTTACACTAACTTGTAAATCTCATTCATACATGTCTTCATCATCCACTGCATGATTTTCAGAGAAAAATTACAGTCTTGTTTTGTCAAGTCTTTGTCTTGATTTCTTGACAGTATGAATTCACATGTGTTATACGGATAATACATTTTCTGCAAAATAGTTTTAGAGAAAAAGAATGCAGTGTTTCCGCTATGATGCAAAACAAAACAGATCTTCACAAGACAAACATTGTATATATGTTCACAAATGAACACACAAATTGTAGTGCAAAAGGGAGTTTAGAAAAAGCAGTAAAACAGATAAAAGTTTGCCCGAGAAGCTGAGAAACTGACACTGTAATTTGCTTCTCAGGTAAATTAATCTTGTTTTTAAGCATGTTTAGATTTTTTTAAGAACAGGATTTTCAGACAGTATGTGCTCTAACCTTAAAACATAACTGAAATTGGACGTTAACTCTTTGTCAGGGAGTCATGTTTAATGGGTCTAACGATTGATTAGATGGAGGGTCACAAGGCATTGTTGAATAAATGAAATATAATCTTTCCAGTACAATGCAAAACACAACAGCACAGCAAAAATATGTTGGGAGATTTGTCACCATGGGTGACTTTTTGGGTGAACATACAGGTCCATCTTTGCTAGTGTTAAAACAACACTGACAACAGTGTTTATTATACAAACACTGTGCTAGTGTTTCATTTTAATCACTCAAGGTGTTGAGAAATTATTACTTGCAACAAGTATACACATTTAACACTTTATGGTGATTAATCCCACACACCCAGTGTATTTATTTAATGTTGATTTCATGTGAATTTTGTCAATATTGTTTTAAAATGGCAATGCAGATTCAGTTTAAAGCATAAACCTATAAATATTTTTCAGAAACCAAGATCTTCACATGACAACCTCTTTAAAAATGTTTTAAATGTAGACATGTACACAAAAGAAAAAAAAAAAACAGCAAAGTGGAATAAAATATACCCGAGATGCTGAGAAATTGTATAATAAGACTTGTTCATTAAGCCAGGGAATGGGTTTAATTGTTGATTGATCACAGAAAGTGTTACAGGGTAGAACACGAGTTCTTCATCAAGGTTCATCAGTGATTATGTGATGCAGCATTAATCTCGGCAAAAAGCTTCAGTTAAGTGGTACGATCACACTCCAACCCTTTTTTACACAGTAAATTAATAATGATCTCACACGACTTGAAGAAATGCTGTCATGGAACATGCATCAATTTTATGGTATTAAAGGGATAGTTCATCCAAAAATGAAAATGTGATGTTTATCTGCTTACCCCCAGGGCATCCAAGATGTAGGTGACTTTGTTTCTTCAGTAGAACACATTTGATGATTTTTAACTTTAACCGTTGCAGTCTATCAGTCGTATAATGCATGGCAATGGTAACAAACAAAAAACGATCGGTTTGTGCCAGAAACCGAACAGTATTTATATAATATTTTACCTCTAATACACCACTATGTCCAACTGTCTTTGGGCGCGCGCACGGCATCCGGTGTGTGAGGTGTGTACGCGCTCTGGCGTAGTTTACGTTAATAGGTGTGTTGATATCAAGCCGAAGAGCAATCAACCATAACTTCAGGCGAGCAGGCTCAGAAGTTGGGAATACGTGGAAAGTCACCACTCCCAAATGAGTTCGCGCGAGATAACGTAATCTTTTAGTTTTAAGTCGGTTTGAACAATCCGGATAAGCGCAAGTAAGTACCATTTTGATTAGCCGTCGTACCTACAATGACTGTGCACTGTCTAAACAATGAGTGACATATACGTGTGAGAGATCACTTCCGGCGCTTGCGTAAACTACCACAGAGAGCGTACACACCCACGCAAGGAAGATAATTCCGCAAATAGCTGCAATTGTAGGTTTTCAAACAGAGATGGTGACAAAGAGGCAAAACTTACGGACTGCAGCTTTAAGTTGTCTAAATGACCCACTGCGGCTTTTTAATTGCAGTTTCTCTGCAGGTGATGCTCCGCTGCTATGCAAACTTTTACGTTCCAAATAATGTGAAATAGGGGCAGTTCTAGACCCTTTTTTAAATGGACTTCAGCCCCCCCCATCTGTCATCTCAGCCCCCTGAAACTATAATCAGCTATCTGAATGACTGGGCCAGTCCTGCTTCCTCAAGAAAGTTTACCATTCTCACGTGTTTTAAGTCTGGTCAATTTAAACGTTAAAGTGCTTTTAAGCCATTCAAGCACAAGACAGCGTGAAAGAGATCTCAATGCGGTGCACGCTAGGATGGATCGTTTCTGCGTTCGCGCACACGTGAAACAGGCACACAAAAAACAGCACGCAAGTAACGAGTTTTATTTTGCGTCTTCTTGAGCAAATATACACAAAATTATGTCAGAATGGTAAACACAGTCCAAGTAAACATAAACTGTTAAGAAAATATCGGATGTATGTCAGTATAACGGATCCGGGCATTTCTTATGTTAATAATGTTAATTAAACAACAAAAGAAAAATAGAGAATCTAAGTAACGTTAACTTCTGTAGCTTTATTAGAAATTTGTGCACAAGCACTGTTAAGTTTATTTAGGTAATTTGTATCTTTGTATCTAATGGTCTCTCTAGGACGAAATACTAGAACCGCCCCTGATGTGAACCATCCATTAACATGTATTAATTTATGTAAGAACTCATTTGCTGTTTTCAAAGCTCCAATTAATTTGCTCTCAGGCATGCAGAAGTGTTGCAAAAGTTGTTTGCGTTTTCAACCCCTGATCTTGTGGGGGAGGAGAAGAATGTTTGAAGGGAATTGTTTTAAAGTGGAAAAACATCTAACCAAATAATTGAAAGTGATAGTCTTTTATTCTTATCACATTTTGAAGTCAGAAATATGCAAATGTATTTTGTGTATGTGTGTGTGTGATTTTACTAGATATCTTTCTGTTCAGCGTTAGTGGCCAACATCATTACTAAAACATACTTGTCTGACTAATAATATTTTATAATAATACTAATTATATATATATATACTGTATATATATTTATATAAAATATTTTTATAAATATGTTTGATATATATACTGTATATATATATTAAACACCATTTTGAAATCTAAATGCAAAATTATAATTTACTTCTTGTTTTAAGCATAAATAATACCTAAAAAACATTTTGCCAGCAGGGTGTTTAAAGAAAAACAGATTGAACAGGAAAAAGAAAACGCTCTTGTCAAATCATTTAATTGGGCATTTGATATCAACATGATCCACTGTTTAATCTGTCTCTTTTTTCTATCTCTGTTCTTCAGTTTGGGAGCTCTGGTTGGTTTATCTATAGCTGCTGTGGTGCTGTTAGCATTCATCATCACTATTTGTGTGCTTTGCTACCTGTTCATCGCCACTAAACCTCGAGGGCTGGACAACGGGCTGCCTTTACGAGCACCAGGTATGAAAACAGCTTTAACAAAAGATCAATTTCTACATATGAACACATCTTCAGAGGAAAGTCCTTGAGATCCAGGAGAGGAGCTCAGGACTTAGTACATTTTTACAGCCTTTGATGTGAGCCTGTTTGATGAGAGTTTGCTTTATTTGGCAAATTACATTTACATTTAGTCTTTTAGTAGCAGTATTAATCTCAATGAAATTACTGACAGTGTTTGTTCTTGACAGGTGTTTTGCTTTTCGATAAAGAATGCACTGTATCAATAATTACATTTTTTTTTTAATTAAAACACAAAATTATTTTGTGCACATTATCATCAACTTAATTTTTACATTCGCTAAAATTGATATTCCATTTACTCAAAGTAATTTGTACTAAAGTTAATTAATATGCCAAAATACTGACACAAGTTTACGGATACGTTTGCCAAAAACTGTGAATAAAGCAGAAAAACTGCATAAATTCACACTTTTTTGCAAATTGGTATCCAAAGCAACCTACAAATAAAGGAAATCCACCTGCTGTACACACATATATACAGTATCTCACAGAAGTGAGTACACCCCTCACATTTTTGTAAATATTTTATTATATCTTTTCATGTGACAACACTGAAGAAATGACACTTTGCTGCAATGTAAAGTAGTGAGTGTACAGCTTGTATAACAGTGTAAACTTGCTGTCCCCTCAATATAACTCAACACACAGCCATTAATGTCTAAACCGCTGGCCACAAAAGTGAGTACACCCCTAAGTGAAAATGTCCAAATTGGGCCCAATTAGCCATTTTCTCTCCCCGGTGTCATGTGACTCATTAGTGTTACAAGGTTTCAGGTGTGAATGGGGAGCAGGTGTGTTAAATTTGGTGTTATCACTCTCACGCTCTCATACTGGTCACTGGAAGTTCAACATGGCACCTCATGGCAAAGAACTCTCTGAGGATCTGAAAAAAAAGAATTGTTGCTCTACATAAAGATGGTGTAGGCTATAAGAAGATTGCCAAGACCCTGAAACTGAGCTGCAGCACAGTGGACAGTTCATTGAGGGAACCATGAATGCCAACATGTACTGTGACATACTGAAACAGAGCATGATCCCCTCCCTTCGGAGACTGGGCTGCAGGGCAGTATTCCAACATGATAATGACCCCAAACACACCTCCAAGATGACCACTGCCTTGCTAAAGAAGCTGAGGGTAAAGGTGATGGATTGGCCGAGCATGGGCATCCTCAAACGGAAGGTGGAGGAGCGCAAGGTCTCTAACATCCACCAGCTCCGTGATGTCGTCATGGAGGAGTGGAAGAGGACTCCAGTGGCAACCTGTGAACTCCATGCCCAAGAGGGTTAAGGCAGTGCTGGAAAATAATGGTGGGCGCACAAAATATTGACACTTTGGGCCCAATTTGGACATTTTCACTTAGGGGTGTACTCACTTTTGTGGCCAGCAATTTAGACATTAATGGCTGTGTGTTGAGTTATTTTGAGGGGACAGCAAATTTACACTGTTATACAAGCTGTACACTCACTACTTTACATTGTAGCAAAGTGTCATTTCTTCAGTGTTGTCACATGAAAAGATGTGAGGGGTGTACTCACTTCTGTGAGATACTGTCCCTGCATTCACATGCAAACAAATTATTCTGTTAAGTTATCCTGTTTCCTTTATGCATTAACTGCTTCTTCTTATTACCTTAGATTAGTTCTATCAGACTACTTATGGTTTGTTTAGGGAAGAAACCACCAAATGATTGTGAATGAATCCATTATATTCAGGTGCCTAAATGAGAAAAATACAGCCAGACACATTAAGCTGACTGTTACATTTAATAAATGTAAATAAAGTGAGTAAATGGGTGAGTATGTATAGGACAATGTGTATTATCTTGATTTTTGTGCATCTACTCTGCAAATAAATAAATAGACATAAAAAAAATGAGAAATTATTTTATGTCATAATGCAAAACGATTTTCCCCAAAATGCCACGACTGACCAATCAGAATCAGCTATACTAGAGATTTCAGTTGTTAGCATCTATGAAAACTCATTTTAGCCAGTAGATTTAGCTTTCACCCCTGACAGTTCTCTGAACTACTGTACATTTGCATCATCAGTGTTAGTACCACCCTGAGTGCTAGCAGTAGCTAGGTAACAACTCAAGAAAAAAAGATGATGAACTTACATTCTTCTGTCTTGGATACATTGCAAGAGTAATCGAGTTTGTTGAACACAGATTCTACAGAGATTGTGATGATTGTGCATCAAATTATTTGCCAGCAATAGTGGTTCATTTATGCAAAATTCTTTTCATTCATAGCTTTATCACAGAGATCACATTTTCAAACCACATTTTCTGTGGGTCTTAAAAGGTCTTAATTTGCCCTTCCACAAATTCAGGCCTTAAAAAGTCTTAAATCTGAGCTGAAAGTCTTAAATTCATAAAGTAGTCATGGCATTAAATGTTGCATAAACGGGGGACAAATAATATTGTCCTCTTTCTTTTTGTCTTGTTTTCCAATTCAAATAACTAAACATCTTTAAATCAAGATACATTTACTTGAGATGTAAAATTAAGATAAAAAGTCTTGTTTTCTGAGAAACTAAACTAAATTAAGTGAGCTTATGCTTGAAACAACAACAAAACTCTGTCAATGGGGTAAAGAAAACTTATTTCACTTTGAATTAAGCAAATATTTGTTCTTGTTAAATCAAAATTCACTTCATTTTAATTAAATTTCTCAGAAAAAAATGTTTTCTAGTCTATCTTGCTTTAAGAAACTTTAGACATTTTCCCTGGAAAATGTGACAAAAACACAGAGGAAGGACAACAGTATGATCAGAACAGAAGTTACAGTAAAAGTTATTTCTAAAAAAGTAATAAAGATGGAAAATTTTTTTGCAATAAGACACTTAGTGTCTTGAACACCCAAATTATTTGGCATTGTGTGGGATGAAAGTACAATATAAACTAGACAAAAACGATTAACCAAAACATTGCTAATGAAATATTTTTGTGATTATGGAAGTTTGGCTAATGTCCATGATTTATATACTTTCTCTTTTTAATTTTTATTTATTTACTTACTTGTGTACATACTTACTTTTTCCAATAGCATGTACTGATGCTATACTTGTCCAGGTTATATTTCACCCCAAAATCTGATGAAAAAATGTATCATATTTTGCATACAAATTATTAGTTGTTGTTATTTTGTTTTATTTATTTATTTATTTATTTTTTGTATTGTGACATTTATATTCATGACTATTAACTCCCATGTTGTGTTCCGGTCATTTTGACCTGGAGACTCTTTCTCACACAAGGTATCAATGAGGCCCAAAATCAGTCATTTCCAAAATAAAATACAAAATCTGTGCTAACTGAAAAGAAAACAAGTTGATAAAAAGATTGATTTATTAACACATCCCTTCACACTGGTGTATTTCCCTCAGCATTTATACAGGCTCAGATAACCCCACTACATAAGAAACCCACTTAACCCAGCACTTTTAGAGAACTACAGAATTATATACAGTGGGGCAAAAAAGTATTTAGTCAGCCACCAATTGTGCAAGTTCTCCCACTTAAAAAGATGAGAGAGGCCTGTAATTTTCATCATAGGTATACCTCAACTATGAGAGACAAAATGAGAAAAAAAAATCCAGAAAATCACATTGTAGGATTTTTAAAGAATTAATTGGTAAAGTCCTCGGTAAAATAAGTATTTGGTCCATTCATTGCAAAAACACTTGAACCACCAGATCCTTCTTTCAACCCTATTGGCAAAGGGCATTTTAGGAACACTCCAGTGGTTTGAGTCTTACCTCTCAGATAGGTCCTTCATGGCATCTTTGAGAGGTGAGGTGTCCAAGTCACAACATGTAACTACTGGGGTGCCTCAGGGCTCAGTTCTTGGACCACTTCTCTTCTCTGTCCACATGGCATCACTAGGTTCTGTCATTCAGAAACATGGCTTTTCCCATCACTGCTATGCTGATGACACTCAACTCTACCTCTCTATCCATCCTGATGGTCCGACGATAGCTGCTTGCACCTCAGCATGTATAACATACATTTCTTGCTGGATGAAGGACCATCACCTTCAACTCAACATTGCCAAGACAGAACTGCTTGTGGTTTCAGCAAACCCATCACTTCATCACAGTTTCACCATCCAGCTAGGCGCATCAACTATAACTCCTTCAAAGACAGCCAGGAACTTTGGAGTAGTGATTTATGATCAGCTAAATTTCACAGACCACATTGCTAAAACTGCCCGGTCCTGCAGATTTGTTTTATACAACAGTAGGAAGATCAGGCCCTTTCTATCGGAACATGCTACACACAACTCCTTGTTCAAGCTTTTCTTCTGTCCAGGCTGGACTATTGCAGTGCTTCCTTGGCAGGCCTTCCAGCCAGTTCTATCAAACCTCTACAACTAATCCAGAATGCGGCTGCAAGATTAGTCTTTAACAAGCCGAAAAGAGCACGTTATACCTCTGTTCATCAATTTGTGCTGGCTACCAATAACTGCTTGCATAAAATTCAAGGCATTGATGTTTGCCTAAAAATCAACCACTGGCTCTGCACCCCATTACCTAAATTTACTACTTCAGAATGATGTGCCCTCCAGAAGCTAGCATTCTGCAAGTGAACGGTGCATTATAGTGCCATCCCAAAGAGGCATAACATTACTTTCAGGAACTTTTACTTTATCTGTTCCCTCATGGTGGAATGACCTGCCAACTCAATTTGAGCAGCTGAGTCCTTATCCATCTTAAATAAATGGCTAAAAACACTTATCTTACATCTACACTTGACCCTCTAACACTAGCGTTCTCTATTCTTTTTCTATCTACTTGTTTTCTTTTTATTAATTATAAAGAATGACCCTCTAACACAAGCGTTCTCTATACTTTTTATTTATTAAAAAAGTGACCCTCTAACACTAGCGTTCTCTATTTCTTTTCTGTTCTAAATGTTATATTTTTATTTATAATTAAAAATATACATTGTGTCACGAATCCGGTCCATGAACTTCCTTCTGCTAGCCATCAGAGGTCACCCTTTCCGATTTCATTGACTCTCGCACTACACACTGTTGCACATCACCCCGGACTACATATCCCATCATTCATTGCACTGATTGCACTCAGCACGGATTGCACACAGCTGTTAACACTGATTGCACCCAGCTGTTTCATATCACTCCCTCACTATATAACACTCTCTCTGATCCCTTCCCTCTGCCGAGTATTGTTTCAGCGATTATCACTCCCCTAGCGATAGCTACACTACAGAGCCCTCAGTCGTTGCCCTAGCCCTAGCCCTAGCCCAGTTTTGCCTTGCCTTGTCTGTTTCCTTCGGTTTCGACCTTAGCCTTAGCTTAGTTTTGCCTTGCCTTGTCTGTCTCCTTCGGTTTTGATCTTCGCCTGTTTTCCTGGACTTCTCCCTTTAGCCTTGCCCCTGTGACTCTGTCTGCCTATCGTCGACCCACGCTAGCCCTAGGACTATTCTTGTGTCTTGCCCGCCATATACCTGTCTGCCCCTGTGACTCTGTCTGCCTATCGTCGACCCACGCTAGCCCTAGGATTATTCTTGTGTCTTGCCCGCCACATTCCTGGTTGCCACTGTTTACCCTGCCTGTCTTATGACCATGTCTCTATCTTCTCCAAATAAAGCTTTGCATTTGGATCCGCACGTCTCACGTCTCGTCAGCCCCATTACACATTGCTACGTGTACTGCGTTCGACTAACCGAGACTTGTCACAGCATTTACATATTATTGCTCTTTTGTTGGTTTTGATTGCTTCGATTGTCCTCATTTGTAAGTCGCTTTGAATAAAAGCATCTGCTAAATGACTAAATGTAAATGTAAGATTTGGTGATAATATAGCACAAGACATTCACAAGGCCCATCATTTTTGACCGTGTAGTAGAAAAAATTCTATTGATTTTTGCATGATCTTATATGCTTGTGGAACATTATATAGTGCATGTGTTTTCTTAGAACTGCCGTGTAGTCACAGTGAAAGATGGGTTTGGGGCCCAATGTAAGATGTATGGGTGACAAGAAATCCACAGGGCCATATTGGGCTGAGAGGGGGACAACTGGGCGACCCATAGGCGTCTGCCCATGACCTAGGGGGTCACCTAGGCCCTAAATATAGGGGGAACCAAACTTTAGAAGTATGATATAGTAGTGTGTTTTTGACTTTCTTACCATATGTGGAAAAATACAGCTGTTAAGAGTTTGTAACCTTGACTTGGAAAAGAGATATAAAGCGGAGGAGCGCCCTCCCTTTCTTGTCACATTCTGCAACGACTTGTATCCTGTACGATGTCTGACCTTCTTTGCAAAAAATAAAACCTTTAAAAGACACTAAGAGTGAGTTTGTCTCTTATGCTGATGAGAGTCAATTTGATTTTGCCCCAACAACCGTGAACACCAAAGGATTTTCAGCACAGCACAAGGGTTAAGTAGATTCCCCCCAATTATGTAGTTTATAACAGATCATTAAATAAATGACAATTTTATTTCTGGATAATTAGGTTTTATAAAACTTCTCCACTTGCCGCTTAAGTGCTTTCAAGGACCTCTGATTATAATTGTCATGTCTTAAAAATAATGTCACAATGCAAAGAAATCTTAATGGTCCAAAAACCAGGCTTCATGTTCATAATGCAGATTTCTTTCTTTTGAATTTGAGGTTAAATGTGACCCATCTTGTACACACACTAAGTTAAAGGGTTCAGAATACACTTTATGCAAGTCTATATATAAAAATATGCATTATAATGCTTAACTGGCAAAAGGTCAAGATTTGAGAGAGAAAATTAAAAGATTCGGAGATGGAGAGGTTTAATGAGACAATCAGATGACATTCAGTTCTTTGGGTTGAGCGGTAATGTTCTTTTTAGATCCAAAGGGTCATAATTACTTCTGTTATTAGCACATGCTTGAGAATATGTTTCTCTCCTCTGTCAAAATTAAGTGTCATGATAACTACACAAATTATAAGAGTGAGAGATTAAGAGAGCCCAATACTATACAATACAACAACAGGCTGAAATCAGCATGCTGTAGCATGATGGAGCACATTAGCATCAATGGCCTGTAATTTATCAGTACTCAAACATTAGATGTTCATAAAATGATTCATACTGAATGGCCTGGGTTTTTTTACGGTAAAAATAATTATTTCTTAAAATAGTGCATACATCTGTTGTACTGACATGCATTTTAATTTGTATTACTTGAAATCAATTATATTCTATGTACTGCTGGCAGTTCCTAAGTGAGCATGTCTCCTTTTGTGTCTTTTGTTCAAACAACAACTGTTTAGATTGCCAATAACTGAGACACATCTCATCTGATGTGAGAGAAATAAGACAAATATTGATCAGAATTCATTCTTATTTTTCTGAGTCAGAAAAAATGTGTAAAATATTGGGATTTGTAAAGAGTTGGTCCACTTAATTAAGCAAACACAAAACAAGCACGCACATCACTGGCAAATTGCTTAAAGTGGGTGCTCAGACAAAAATAACTTGAAGCAGAAAAATGAGAGGAAGTCAGCACACCACGACACCAAAAGTGTAGACATTTATACAGATTTATCAGATCACCTAATTAAGTTGACATTTAAGATCACATAAGAGTCGTTTATATTGTCATAATGAGAGATGGCAAAACAAAAGGACTTTTCTCTTGTGCCGAATCACAATGAGATCAATACATTTGACTTGTTTATCTGTTTAAGTAAGTGTTTACATTGATTGCTAAGGCAAAAGTCAGTGATCTTTTTTTTTCTGACAGTTTTTGCCAAGTGGACAATAAAAAGTCCCACAAACTTGCATTGCAGAGACTTTATGGTGACTTTATGGGCTTTATTTTGACTTAAACCAACAAGAAACCACATACAGTGGGGAAAATAATTATTTGATCCCCTGCTGATTTTGTAAGTTTGACCACTTACAAAAAAATTAAGGGTCTATAATTTTTATGGTAGGTTTATTTTAACGGATAGAGACAGAATATCAACAAAAAAATCCAGAAAAACACGTTATATAAAGGTTATAAATTGACTTGCATTTCAGTAAGTAAAATAAGTATTTGATCCCCTACCAACCAGCAAGAATTCCGGCTCCCACAGATTGGTTACGTGCCAAAGTGGAACACAGATTAGTCACTTTGTGAAATTATCACTTTAAGAACTTTTAAAGTATCAGATTGTCACTTTAAGAAATTACTCCTAATGTCATATTGTTATGAGAATAAAAGAAACCAGTCCATAGAATGTGTATCTTCCATTCAAACCACTCCCACCACCATGGGCAAGACCAAAGAGCTGTCCAAGGACGTCAGAGACAAAATTGTAGACCTGCACAAGGCTGGAATGGGCTACAAGACCATCAGCAAGAAGCTTTTTGAGAAGGAGACAACTGTTGGTGTGAATATTTGGAAATGGAAGAAATACAAAATAACCATCAATCGCCCTCTGTCTGGTGCTCCATGCAAGATCTCGCCTTATGAGGAAA
>NW_015505307.1:1320776-1327599 GCF_001515645.1 Sinocyclocheilus grahami | reverse complement strand
GAGTTGCCAAGAAACCTTAAGGATTTAGAGAGAATCTTTAAAGAGGAGTGGAACAAAATCCCTCCTGAGATGTGTGCAAACCTGGTGACCAACTACAAGACACGTCTTACCTCTGTGCTTGCCAACAAGAGTTTCTCCACCAAGTTTTGCTTGGGGATCAAATACTTATTTGACTCACTGAAATGCAAATCAATGAGTAACCTTTGAACAGTGTTTTTTTCTGGATTTTTTGCTTGATATTCTCTCTATCCAGATTAAAATAAATCTACCATAAAATTATAGACCCTTCATTTCTTTGTAAGTGGGCAAACTTACAAAATCAGTAAGGGATCAAATAATTATTTTCCCCACTGTACACTGTTAGAAATCCTAAACCTACACCTCAACCTATTACAAATGAACTTTTAAAACATACACCGCAAAACAATCCTCCATTCAGCTGGAGGATAAAAGGACGAGGACGGTCTCACTGCCTCCATTTATCCTTGTCTTTCCCACAACAATTGATGTCATTTTGTCTGCAGTGTACTCTTCCCGTGACCTTTAGCGTCTCGTGTTTTCTTCTCAAACTCTGCAAAAAGACCCTAGACATCAGTTTTTGTTATTTTACAGAGACCCCATCCATAACACTTTTTGGTTTTCAGCATGAATAAAGGAGATCTAGAAATCAATGTGTAAAGGTATTGCAGGGGGTGTTTTTCTTTTCTTTTCATCTTTTCATGTCTCTGCCTCCTCTGACCTTTTTTGTCTTCCACAAAAACTTGTTTCTGATTTAAGCGGTTAATGCAATTCCTGGGAAATATGGTGTCAAGGTTAATAGATGGGTTTTTTCGTCTGTTTCCATTGAGAGAATGACCCTTCACCTCATCTATTAAAGATACAGTGAACATCAAAGACGGTTCCTCACAGTCATTTAGGAGAGTCTGCACTGCAGAGCGATCAATTGTGCTCGAACAGGAGTCTTTACGTAACACTACAGAGACGAGGAGAATACTTGACAGCCTGTTTCTCCTCTGAGAGATTTACTCGACTGCAAAAACAGCACAGCATTTGCATCTCTTCTGTTTAGCAGGTGCTTTTATGCAAAACGTCTTTCAAACTAGAATAATACAAGCAGAAGGGATTCACCCAAGGAAGAAAACAGTGCAAGCAGTTGTCACATAACATCATTATTTTGCATATTTAATTTTGATTTGTATTCCAGTGTCAAAGTCTTGGCAGTTGGAGTATAATGAATAGCATACTATCTTTTTATATTATATTATATATTATAGTTTTATTTTAGTTTTAGTTAATTTAGTACATCATATATATATATATACATATATATATATAAGGTACATTAGTACACACACACACATATATATATATATATTATAATAAATTTACATTATATTATTTATTGCAGTTTATGTTCATTCATCACATTGGATGTGTATGCTCTGTTGCATACTGCCAAAATAAAATGAGTAGTGCATTTTTGATACGAGTCTGTGCTGTTTTTACCCATTTTTTTATAGTTATTAATATTTCAGGAGTACTTTTGAGGACATTTATTGAGCTATTCTCTTGCATGAAATAACGACATCTCATTTGTCCCTTCTCAACACTCGACAGACATTTTAATTGATGTACTGATCCGTGAGAGCTTGAGGAGTCACTTTGTCTTGAAGATTTCATGTTAAATCATTGTTCTGTAGCTCAGGATGCCATTGATCAAACATGCTTAGATAGTTAATTCAATATGTCAATATCTCAATAACTCATCTAATAGCATGGATAACTCATTTTATTTAGTCATGTTCTTGTTTAAGTACTATATGGTTTTATTATTACAAACGATAAAGCCTTGCAAATGAGGTCCTGTTAGCATGCATGACAATATTTGAGCATATAAATATTAAAAGGCACTTTCACCTTGTACGTCTTGTAATATAAAATGTCCCATGAGAGCTGTGCAAAAAGCTCTTGATAATGCATCATAATGCCCAGTACATATTTAACACACAAAAAATTGTCCACGGCACTCAAACTGGGAAAATATCACACTGAGTCTTTATAAGGTGTTGCTATAGTTCATAAACGCTCTCAGTGTGAGATTTCTCCATGCAGTATTAAAGACTTTTATGTGTCAGTATGTTTGTGTTTTATCTTTGTAAGCCGTGACGTAATAAAGGCTTTTTCATTTTTAAATTCTATTTTGAGTGTCTTGGACTACTGTGCTTGTATTGATCTGTTATTGCTAACTAAAACTTATTAAACATCATAAAACCATCAATCATTAATTGAAATGAAGCTAAAATATAAATATTAAAAAAATTAAACAAAAATGGTGCCTAGGCAACTAACTGAAAACTAGTTGCATTACTAAAATGCCTAAAACTGAAATAAAAAGCTAAATAGAATTATTAAAAAACAAATAAATAAAAGACACAAACCTTAATTATTAAAACTTAAATCAAAATTCAAATAATTACAAATTGTCACATTCACTACTGTGAGGGAGCGCAGAGCGAGGAACGAGTAGACGTGGAGTACATCAACAAGGAGACTTTATTCATCTACCACGAGAACCAGGAACACACACGTAGCAGGAGAGTTTGACATATACAGACATTCACAATTCTAGACAAGGGAGAACAGAACGGGCTAGAACTCAAATAGGGCAGATAACGAGGGGCAGACAGGTGAGGAGGATAACTAATAACAAGGAACACCTGGAACTAATAGAACTAAATGGGGACAGGAACAGGAAGGACCAAATAAGGGCAAGGAAGGCACATGGGGAGCAAAACACACACAAAACAAGGAACAGTCTAACATTACTCCCCCCTCCCAGAAGACGCATCCTCACGCCTCACAACATCCAATGGGGAGGGGTGGGCACTGGACAGACAGACACGGAACAGCAGGCCTCCAGAGCGGTACCCGTTCGGGGCGCCATAGCGGATCACACAGTTTGGGGCGCCATGGCGGATCAGAAAGTTCAGGAGGCCATGGTGGAGCAGACAGTACAGGAGGCCATGGCGGAGTAGGGAACTCAGGAGGCCATGACTGGATGGCCTCCGTGGCCTTGGCCTCGCCACTCAGCCCGGCCACTATGGACGGACCCATACTATTCTATCAAACATACAACATACTATCACAATTCCGGACAAGGGAGAACAGAATGGGCTAGAACTCAAATAGGGCAGATAACGAGGGGCAGACAGGTGAGGAGGATAACTAATAACAAGGAACACCTGGAACTAATAGAACTAAATGGGGACAGGAACATGAAGGACCAAATAAGGGCAAGGAAGGCACATGGGGAGCAAAACACACACAAAACAAGGAACAGAGTCTGACACAAATATTATATAAATACTAAAATAGAATATAAAAACTTAAAAATTACAAATTTAGCCTTGGCAACCAACTGAAAAAAAAAAAAAAATTAAGTACTAAAATTACTAAAACTAAAAAATGCCAAAAAGCACAACACTAATTATTAAAACATAAAATTAAAATTAAAAACTGAAAATATAAAATAAAAGCAAATTCTAAAAAAAATTAATAATGTAATGATTTATAAATAATAATAAAATAAAGCTGTTCTTAAATTGAAAATCCCTTATCACTAGGAGGTATTAACATATTTGTTTGACCCCATCCTTGCATGCTATTTTTATAGTTATACGTCCTTCAGTATTTTCAATGCATCCTTGTAGATTTGTATTTACCAGTGAGTTTTGAACAGGCAAACAGCAGAAAACTCTTCATAAAAATTTCTATTTTTTTCTGTTCTGTGTTTCTCAGGAACTGGGCCCAGTCCTCAGGAGGGTCCGAGTCAACCAAGCGCCCCGTCGGGACCGCAGGGTTTCCGCAAGCATTTCCTAAGGGGAAAATTAGACTGTGACAACCAGCCTCCCGACCCGGACCGCCTGTTCCAGCGTTGTTGTGCTTTATTTTCAGGTACAGTATTTAGCAGTAACATTCAAGCAGGGGCGGACTTACCCATTAGGCAAAGGTAGGCGACCGCCTTGGGCCCCCAAAAGCCAAAGGCCCCCTAAAAGGCTTTTCATATATGCGCATTAAGCGCAGACACATGAACGTATGCAGTTTACTGTGTTTATTACCACGACAGCCGTCCGAGTCTGTGGCGCCTGCAGGTGTACGGCTGCACTGTGAGTACCACGAGTGCTCAGACTGATCTGAGATTTTCCCCGCAAACATTTCAGCAGTTATTATAGGCCTGTGTGTCCCGTATTTCTGTCGACTGAACCCATGCCGTTAATTATGAATTTATCAGTGTTTTGCATGCCAAAGTCAATTTCAGCATAGAAATATTACGCCAAATAGAAGCAGAAAGTCGTGCTACACGCACTTTCATGAGATTGGGTTAGCCTACAACAATTCATTTTTTGGCTATTTTACAAATGGGAATACAACGAATTCATGACAATGTTTACAATTATAGTGCTGAAAAAATGACTCGCCATCTCCTAATTGGAATGCACGGATTACACAATGAAAGAGTTTGTTTTATTAGGAGTCTATTTTCGATTTGAATTATTTCGTTTTAAAGTAGTAATTTAAAGCTTTCTATATATTTTGATCATGTCTGAGTATAGGTTCATCATTGTGAAGCGCTCCTGTTCAAGCCCGAGATGGCAGAAAATGTTTGTTTTCTTTATTTTATAAAAGCACAACGTTTTGTTGATATTGTGAGTGCACACAAATAAAACTAGACCCTTTACAGTTTAGAATGATGTATTACTCTTATAGGACAAAGTTTTACATATATGCCATTATAATTAGTGTTTTATTTTTGAACTGTACGGAATTATAAAATAAAACAAAAATTATAATCAGGCCTTCCATCAATTATAGTGCTGAAAAAATGACTCGCCATCTCCTAATTGGATGTGCCTTTAGAGAGAAATGCACGGATTACACAATGAAAGAGTTTGTTTTATTAGGAGTCTATTTTCGATTTGAATTATTTCGTTTTAAAGTAGTAATTTAAAGCTTTCTATATATTTTGATCATGTCTGAGTTTAGGTTCATCATTGTGAAGAGCTCCTGTTCAAGACCGAGACGGCAGAAAGCCTTTGTTTTCTTTATTTTATAAAAGCAAATATTTGTTGATATTGTGAGTGCACACAAATAAAACTAGACCCTTTACAGTTTAGAATGATGTATTACTCTTACCTTTATTAGCAAAAATGACTGCGTATTTTAAGTTGTTTCCACTCTTAGAAAAAAAAGCAAGTGATGGCATTGGCCCTCCATGTGCTGCCGAGCGCACTTCAGCTTGGAACTATTTCAACTACTTTCAAACGGAACTATTTTAATAGCTGAAACAGTAGTATACGCTTTTTTTTGGGAAAAGGGGAAAAAAGACGGGCTAGATTTGAGACCCCTGCAGGGCTTTAATCCACTTCAGCCAACGCGGTTTTGTTCTCATCTGTGAGCATGCTATTGATATGTATTTTAGGTGTGTAAATGTATAATTGCCTTTTCATTATTTTTTTCAGTTTTATTTACATTTGTATTTAAAACTAAAAATAAATGTATTTTAAAGTTTAGAATTAGACAGCCTTTGCACACAGGCTTACGCTGAAAACAACTAAATGGAACCTCAAGGTTGATCTAGGAAAATGTGAGCAAATGTATAGGGCCCCATTCCTATATTTTGCCTGGGGCCCCCAATTCACTAAATCAGCCCCAGCACACACACATATATAATCCTGGCTTAACCTAAGCCCTGTCTGTGAAACCAGGCTTAAAACGAAAATGGAAAATATAAAAATCAAAACATTAATATATATATTCACTGAACAAAATTATAAACGCAACACTTGTTTTTGCCCACATTTTTCATGAGCTCAACTCAAAGATCTAAGACTTTTTCTATGTACACAAAAGGCATATTTCTCTCAAACATTGTTCACAAATCTGTGTTAGGGAGCACTTCTCCTTTGCCGAGATAATCCATCCACCTCACAGGTGTGGCATATCAAGATGCTGGACAACATGACAATTGCACAGGTGTGCCTTAGGCTGGCCACAATAAAAGGCCACTCTAAAATGTGTAGTTTTATCACACAGCACAATGCCACAGATGTCACAAGTTTTGAGGGAGCGTGCAATTGGCATGCTGACTGCAGGAATGTCCACCAGAGCTGTTGACCATAAATTGAATGTTCATTTCTCTACCATAAGCCGTCTCCAAAGGCGTGAAATGTCAGGGATCTGGAAGGAGGACCCAATTGCAGTGAGTGTAACAAGGGTTTATTGACAAAACAGATCAATACAAAAGGGTTGTGAGGTGCACAGGTGATACCACAACAGAGCACAATTACACTAACAAGGACTCAATGAGGGCTAACAAGAGGGTGTGGTAAAGAGGAAACCAGGAGGAGGGGCTAAAGCACATGGCTGAGAAAAACAAACAACTAGGCCATGTGCTGACAAGACAACAGACACAAGAAACAAAACACAAGACAACCAGAGTGTCAGGGAAAAACCCTGACAGTGAAAGGAGTGAAATTATTTCCTTATGAAAAAAAATTATTTGTGAAGCCAAACACTCAGGAACTCTCACAATGCAAATGCCATGCCACAAAACGATGAAACTTATCTGGAGAAGAAATCTTCAAAGAGAGCAAACAACACCTCTCTCCTCGCCCATTTACGACCCCCTTCTCCCCCTGCCCACTCTGCATCTCCCTCTTTTCCCCCCAAAGGTTTCACTCAAAGTTCATTAAGAATATGCATATCCCACATATCATGTATCTTGTGAACCTGTTGTTTTTCCCCTTCATGTTTGGTGTCATTT
>NW_015505307.1:1301003-1320726 GCF_001515645.1 Sinocyclocheilus grahami | reverse complement strand
TATGGTATGGGCAGGCGTATGTTATGGACAACGAACACAGGTGCATTTTATTGATGGCATTTTGAATGCACAGAGATACCGTGACTGAGGCCCATTGTTGTGCCATTCATCTACGACCATCACCTCATGTTGCAGCATGATAATGCACGGCCCCATGTTGCAAGGATCTGTACACAATTCCTGGAAGCTGAAAACATCCCAGTTCTTGCATGGCCAGCATACTCACCGGACATGTCACCCATTGAGCATGTTTGGGATGCTCTGGATCGGCGTATACGACAGCGTGTTCCAGTTCATGCCAATATCCAGCAACTTCGCACAGCCATTGAAGAGGAGTGGACCAACATTCCACAGGCCACAATCAACAACCTGATCAACTCTATGCGAAGGAGATGTGTTGCACTGCATGAGGCAAATGATGGTCATACCAGATACTGACTGGTTTTCGGACCCGACAATACAGTAAAACTGCACATTTTAGAGTGGCCTTTTATTGTGGCCAGCCTAAGGCACACCTGTGCAATAATCATGCTGTCTAATCAGCATCTTGATATGCCACATCTGTGAGGTAGATGGATTATCTCGGCAAAGGAGAAGTGCTCACTAACACATATGTAGACAGATTTGTGAACAATATTTGAGAGAAATAGGCCTTTTGTGTACATAGAAAAAGTCTTAGATCTTTGAGTTGAGCTCATGAAAAATGGGGGCAAAAACAAAAGTGTCGCGTTTATAATTTTGTTCAATGTATATAATAGTATCGCAATCATACTCAAATAACATTATTGGAGTAGGTTTTACAAGAAAATAGTATTTCAGTCTTTCAAAATTTAATTATTACTTGCTGTTTCTTTTCTAGAAATGTATGTTCTGTTTGTTCAATCCTTTATTGAAAAAGAGTAAAATTGTTCCTGTTTGATTAAACTGTACACCTCAAATAAAATCTTACAACATTCAGAGGTATGTTGCGAATATATAGATATGTAAAAAAATGTTTCTTACAGAATTCAAAATGTCAGAAGTCTTTGAATCAGTAGGTACCTGTGCACATCTCATAAATGTGTATTATATCAAGTCATATCATGGATTTCTAATAGCTGAATTAATATTTAGTCAATTTTCTCCTCTCGACCATTTGCATGACCAAGTGTTATATTTAACAAGCACATCGCTCTGAAACTGGAAGTGTGTGTGAAGCGAGCATATGGCAGGTCCGATGGCAGACCTGTTTGGCTTTAGAAAGACTTGAAATAAATGGTTGACTTGGCTTTATAGCAGTGAAAAGTTCTTAGTTTTGTCTTGTTTTAAATTTGCTGGAAGGATGTATTTCTGGTTCCTGGTTTATCTTATCTTTGAACTGCTAGAAAGAAAGATTAAAATATTCTTGTCACAAACACAGTCAGCACATATGGTCTGTGTAGGATGTACTATGTAGCATATCAGCTTAATAATAATAAATGATTTTCTGTATACTGCAGATCATTAATTATTAAAATATTAAATATTTTATAATCTTTAGAGAAACCTGCATTCATCATCATGAAATTTATTATAATGTGGTTATGTTTTTGGTTACAAGAATTAGGTCCAAACTCTTAAGTGTTTAAATTTTAAAAATTGTTTTATTTTATTTGTTCTTTATTTTATTTTATTTTTAAGTTAGTTTTATTGATTGAAAAACGAATGACACATCAGTGTTATAAATTGTATTTTCATAACAGGGTTGCAAAGATTGCAACAGTTGCACAGTTAAAACAAGGTGGTATTTTTTAAAGGTTAAGCACCTCTTTGTCATTTTTTTTTAAAAGAGCAAGGTTATTTAAAGTAATAATAATTTGTCATCATTTATGCTCATTTGAAATCCATTTGATTTTTTCTTCAACAGAGCACGAAAGGAAATGTTTTCCATAAACAGTAAAAAGTAGGTAGACTGTGGTAAGGGGTTAAAATGCTATTTCAACTCTTCTGAAGTCAGTTTATAGAGAAATTGAAGTTTATAAGTAATAAAAATGAGCACAGCTCTCAAATCTCATGTGATGTTGACGTCAAACTCATCTTGAGGCACCAGGTCTGAAATTGGGTATGTTGAATATTTAAATTATGTGTGACTGAGTTTTTAAGTTTTGAATAAAAGACTGTTCCATCTTTTGACAAATATCAAAAGCTGCATTGGCAAAATCCTTATTTGTAGTGAGAGAGGAAAAAAAACCCTTCATGTTCTGGAGCTTTTTGAGACTGAAAAGGTCAAAGAAAAAATCCAATTTATTACAAAATAGTGACCGTGGAAGTGTGATAAGACTGAGGTATTGAAGATTTCTTTGTCCCAGGAGAAATTAATTATGGAAATGAAATGTAGGACAAAATGTTGTGAACACGTTCTCAGCCTCAGGCAGTTCTCAGGCCAAACACACTCAGTACATGTATGTTAACTCCTGGACAAATAAAAGTAATACAGCAGATGTAAAATGTTATCCCTAACAAAAACAAAAGTGAGAAGGTTCTAAAGAGACTTTGTGTGCTTTAGCGGGGGGAAAAAACAGTGTTATTTATATAAAAATTTAAATAAGAAAATCCAAGATTTCAATATAGTCTTAAAGCCCGTTCATACCAAGACCAATAGTTATAAAGATAACTATAATGATAACGTGACAGTTACTGAATACTGAAGCCTGATTTGTTCATGTTTGCGTAGCTGCATGAACAAATAGCCCAGTGCCAGGATGGCAAGACTGGGGTTTTAGTTGATCTCAACTCCATAACAAATCCTTTAAATTTTCTTCTTAAAATCCTTCTTAAAAGTCTTCAGAAAACACTGTAAAAAATTATTGTGATTTTAACAGTAAAAGACTGTAAAAATGCTACAGTAAAAACCTGTTAACTGGTTAACAGTAAGTTTCCATACTACCGTATTGGCCCGAATATAAGACGGCCCCCCTTTTTCCAGATGTACCTTTTGGAAAAAGGCTTTTTAAAAACCAAATCTTGTTTTTCCTCAGTAAAACACATTTTGTCTTCAATTATTTTCATAATGCATATTTTTCCTATTTTAATTTTTGTTTTGAAAGTATGGTAAAAACTGGTAAAATGTACCAACAATCACATTTAAAACATAAAATTGACACTCCCAGAATTCCCTGCATGACGCATCATATTTGATGTTTTTTTTGTTGAAATAACATGTTTTTTCTTAGTTTTTTTCTCATGAGTTGTGTACATTAGGGTTTAATCTTACATCTAATGTTGTTAAATTCATGTTTATGAGCATGCGCACATCAATATTGCATTTTTGTCATGCTGAAAAATTATAATTATTGTTTTTACATTATAGTAAGGGGCAGGTTTA
Organism: Sinocyclocheilus grahami; assembly: GCF_001515645.1. Taxonomy (NCBI): domain Eukaryota; kingdom Metazoa; phylum Chordata; class Actinopteri; order Cypriniformes; family Cyprinidae; genus Sinocyclocheilus; species Sinocyclocheilus grahami. The sequence continues at coordinate 1,317,383 of NW_015505307.1, read as the reverse complement.
GGGTTGGGCTAGGTGTAGACATTAATACAACTTATTTTATTATTTTATTTTATTTTGATAATGAACAGGCTGAGATCTCAAGTATGCTAGAACTGATGGTTGTGTGTGTACGAGTGAGGCACCTGCGCGATCACTTGAATTTGTTCCTTATGACAGCAGAAACCTAAGTGGAAGAAAGAGTAAGACATCATATGAAACTATAAAGGGTTTACTTTAATTTGTGTGTAGTAACAATAACAAAACATTGTGCTTTTCAAACTAAAGAAGAAGATTCAGATGTTGCTTTCCTCCGTCTTGATTTCCTTTTCGTGAACCATGAGCCAATCATGAGACCCAAGTCACTTGGCTGGGGACTACATAACAAGACCTTCTCCACTGACAGAGGGGATTAGGTAAATTAGGCGGACAAAATATGTGCCTGGAGGGCAGGGACGTCCAAGTTATAAAACCTGGTGAAGGTAGACGGCGAAGACCAGCCAGCAGCCGCCCAGATATCACCAATAGAAACTCCCCTGGAACAAGCCCACGAGGAGGCCAGTCCCCTAGTGGAATGGGCTCTCACTCCAACAGGACCCTGTCAGCCCACTGAGGTGTCAGCCAGGGCTATAGCATCAACTGTCCAGCGAGATAGTCTTTCCCTTCGTCCCAATGTTCATACTATCCATCCTAAATAGTATGTGAGTTTAAAATAAGTGTGTCCTAAAGCATAGTATGTTGAAAAGAGAAAGCCAGAAGTCCCCAGATGGTCTACTACTATTTCAGGTAGATTTTTGAAGTGTGGATCCGTGCACACTCTGACGGCTAATATTACCCACAATCCATTGCGCTTTGATGAATGATTCGGTTCAGAACTACAAACACGAATAAAAAAGGTTAAACTACAAACATGGCAGATGTGCGCGACTGATGGTTAAGTAGAGCGGTTTAGATAAAGGGGTTTGAGTTACTAATAATCAGCCTTTAACCTGTTCATTTTTATTTAATGTTATCTGTGCTAGGATATTTCATCTACAACAACAATGTGAACTTTTATAAACATCCATTTGGCCGTTAACTTTTAAATGCATCATTATGCAAAAAAATATGAGCAGAGTTCTCTGCATAAAGACCCACGGCTAGCGGATCAACGTGTTACTTCATTTCTCTCCAATACGGTAGGAAGTTAAATTAAATGAAATGTGGAGGATGTTGTAAGGGAAACAGTGATAATTTAGCTCAAAGGGAATCATTTAAGATTTTAAAGGGAACTCCACCATTAATATGCAAGGGAATTAGGACAGAATCACTGTTTTACGGCTGATCACTGAGACGGCCAGCGATTCAGTGAACGAGCCGTATGACAGCAATTCTGCAATGGATATCTATATCCAAAATAAGATGATTGACAGGCCAGTTTACAGTGACAGGATGCGTGTAATTATGTGACAGAGCGGACCGTTAAAGACGCAATTGTATAACGCAATAGTATGTCCCAAAGCTTGCCTACTCTTCTGCTACACACTCAAAAGTGTGTACTTTTTCTTCACCAAAAGAGTACATTCTTTAGGGCAGGGATCCTCAAATCTGGCCCACGAGATCCACTTTCCTGCAGAGTTTAGCTCTAACCCTAATCAAACACACCTGAGCATGCTAATCAGTGTCTTCAGGATCATAAGAAAATCACAGGTAGGTGAGTTTGATCAGGGTTGGAGCTAAACTCTGCAGCGCATTGGCCCTCCAGGGCAAGATTTGAGGAACCCTGCTTTAGGGCGTACTATAAGTAGGCACATTGGGACGCAGAGTCTGATTCATGACTGGCAGCCCTTTAGAACGGCCTCTGAAGCAAACAAAGAGCTGCTCTGAATGCAGGAAGTGGCAAGAGAGGTCTACATACAATCTAAGAGCCCAAACCGGGCAGAGTAAATTCAGAGTTTGCTCATCCTTTGAGTTAGGAAGAGCCAGAAGGGTGATGACTTGTTTATGATAATCATAATAAATTAAAATAATGTGATCGCAACCATTAAGCAGCATAACCGACTGTTTTGTACTGGTAAAATAACTGGAAGCGAATGACACCAGAAGTCTTGCACATTAATCATAAATGGCTCTTACGTTAAAATAAGGTGGATAGGTTATCTTCCTTGGTGTGAACGGACATTTAGATTTTTGGACCCCACTGCTACAGTCCTTGCTGAGGACTGATCCTCGTGTCTGTCTTTTTTTTTTTTCCAGAAGTGCTCTAATAAAAGTAACTTCATAGGTTAGTCACCCCTGACATTTAATTTACTGTACAGTTCATTCATATTGATCTTGGCAGTGATTAATTTATCTCTGACTGTCTCTGCTGGCAGTATATGTCAAATGCTCAGACTGTAATTATTACTGGCATTTTATTAGAACAGAGCTATTCTGATGGTCGTAGCGCATTTAAAAGCATCGTTTTCCCTTCAGATACACGCTTGCATTAAATTTCACTGACTGATGCAGGAATTTATAAATGGGGTTACATGGCAATTTTCACGAATCCGGTCTATGAACTTCCGTTCTCTCACCACCAGCGGTCACCCACTCACCACATGGACTCTCACACTACACAGACTGTTACACTATACCCTGGACTACATTTCCCATCATCCATTGCACTGATTACACCCACAGCTGTAACCAATCACACATCCTACATAAACCATGGACTTCCTAGCTCTCATTGCCAAGTATTGTTCTGCGTTTATCACTCTCTTAGTGATAGCTGCTTTACAGAGCCATTTCGTGTTTTCATAGTCTAGTCTAGTCTAGTCTAGTCTTGTTATTACCTGTTTCCTGATTCCAGCCTGTGTACCTTGGACTATCTGTTGTTTTACCATTTGGACTCTGTTTGCCCCTGCCTGGACTATTGCTGCATACCTGGATTATCTCTCTTTGCCTTGCCCTGTTGGATATTGTTCGCAGGAGTCTGATCACGTCTGTCCTTGGACTACTCCTGTGTTTTGCCAGTGCCATGCCTGTTTGCTGGTGTTTCGACCCTGCCTGTGTTATTGACCACGTCTCTGTCTAATAAAGCTTGCAAATAGATCTGCACATCTCTCGTCTCATTCGCCCTGTTACAGCAATCACTTAAGGAAAGAAATTTCATATCGAGTCTTTTTAAAGTCTGAGTGAGATTAGGATGCATGTCAATATATCATCAACACTGCGCGTTTGTTAATGATTTGCAAACAACAGTCAACACATGAGGTGCGAACATGAGCAAGATATAATATGCATTACCATATTCTTATATATATATATATGTATATGTGTGTGTGTGTGTGTGTGTATATATATATATATATATATATATATATATGTCAGCATTATTTCTAATAAGAACTTTTTAAAAATAGTTTTAGCTTATAGCCCCGGCCATTGTGTGTGAGCCTATATCTCAATGGCAGGGTCATAAACACAAACTACTTGAAACATTTTTATTAAAAATAATAAAATATTAATATCTTCAAATTACTAACTGGAAATAAATGATCTAAAACAAACAAAAGCTAACAGAAGTCATAAAAGTACTAAAAATAAAAGTAAACGTACTGTACAATGAAAACTGAAAATATATATATAAAAAAAAAGCTAATTCAAAATCTTAGTAAAAAAAACTATAATAGTGTATATAAATAAAATCATACTGATCATTAGTCATTTAGCCATGAGTTCTAAAAAAAATAATTATAAAATAGATGTGCGGTATGAATGCTTTAACCTGTTATTATCATTTCAATAAATAAATGCATATAAACAAACATATTTAAATTAAACATATACAAGCCACATGAAAAAGGCATAAATGAATATGAAAACTCTGTGACAGAGATCAATTCAGTAAAATAAACTGCTGAAATGTGACTCTTAAAAGTTGAAGAGGTGAAATACTACTTTTCTATGAATCATTTATAAACGAGCCTCCTTCTGATCTGTTTAGCAGGTTGTGAAGGTTTGGAAATGAAAGAGGTTTCCGAGTTCTCTGACAGTGAGGAGTCTTAATCCGGTTCCGGGCTGTGCAGCTCCACTGTCTGCTGTGATAAAACACATCGCAAACTTTCTTCAGCACTGCTTCCACACAGAAGAGTTTGACAAATACCATCCACTTTGCGAGCCTGATGTGATTTATCCAGATGTGTTTGATATAGCTGGTCATTTATATAGTTAATTGATGCATTTTAGTAACTTTAAGGTTTTTGTTTTCATTAGTTGATGCATCTGCTCAGACGTTCTGATATACAGGGAGTTTTCAGGCATCAAGTGTATTGTTTCTTCTGATTATGTCAAGAAGATTATGTGTGTTTTTCTTTGAGACAGACGGCTCAGGATCACCGTGATTCATCTGATGTTCTTCAGATTAGCTCGCTGGGAAGAGATGAGATACGAGATGAGACGGAGGACAAAAGGTCAACTCAAATGAGATGAGCAGACAGCACTGAAACAAGCTCATACAAGTATATATAGTTAGTCTCATATTCTGCCTGGCAAAAAATTAGTTGCTTTCTGGGAGACGAGCCCGATTTAGCAAACTGAATCATTTTAGAAACCCATTTGCGCCAGAAAGAAATTCGATTACTTCAGAATGATTGATGGATTTTTGTTGTATCTTTGCATTTATTTATTGACATTTTTAATTTTGTATTTTTTTTTTTGTATTAATATTATTTTTGAGATGTCTTTTATTCTTTATTTATTTATTATTGCATGCTTTTTTTTATTATTATTTTCATTTGTTATTTTATTTTGATGTATTAAAATATTTGGGATTTGTGGGATACATTTTTTTCTATTTTACTTTATATTTAGATATATTAATATATAAATATTAAAATATCCAATCAGTTATATTCAATTACATTAAACATCCAATCAATTATATAATTGATTGGATGTTTGAAACGGTAATGATCTAAACATAGCATGAAGTATTAAATGTTTCAATATTTATTGTTTTAAATGATTTTTGAGAATAAGTATCCTTAATATAGTATTATAGTTTTAGTTAATATTTTGATTTTATTCTTCTATTTTCACTTGAAAGTTTTAGTAATTTTGTTGTACATTTTTTAAGTAGTTGTAGTTAATTTAATACTGCATATTAAACTAAATAAGAATGAGGAATTGTACCTTTGGCAGCTAGCTCAGATAAACATTGTTTTGTATTTTATTTCAGTTCATGTTTATTTCAATTAATGAAAATGTTGTTTTATGTTTTTATTTTAAGTGTGAATTAACGATAACTCTGTTTTTAAAATTATTAAAATTTACAACGGTCCCCTAGTGCCCTTAATAAAGTTTAAATTAAAAGTTAGTGTACTTTTGTTATGTGTGATGAAAACAAAGAAAAATCAAGCTAAATGTAATTCGTGAACAGAATAATTTTTTTTACTGTGTGTCATTTCCGATAAAGCAACAAATCTGGTAGATTATGAAAACACTTAAAACAGCTATCATCAGGTCATGGTCTCCACCTATCCTTAATGCACAAAATTAGTGTGAAATCCTACTGTTAAACAGAGTACATCATTTGAGATGTGATGCACGTTGACAAATTAAAAAACTAGTGAGAGCATAGAAGTGTGTTTTGAGAGTTTATTTCCTAATGTAATAAGTGGTGTGCCAGTAACACCCAATTTTGTAAATAAAAGTCTGAGCTAATTGATATTCTGATAGTGCAGCTGGTAAATCAGAAAGGTCTTGAATAGTGAGTGTGCATAACAAGACAACAGTCACGTCATGTTTGCTGATCAGGAAAATTTAAATTCTTCTTCATTCTGAATATTGAAGAGTGTTTTAACCTTTACAAGGCTTTATGTCTAATAATCAGAGTGATAACTTATCATATTCCATCTATGTCCTCTTCTGCTTCGCTGTTGTTCATAAACCTTCTGGCTAATGCATTTAATTCAATAGACAGATTTTCCAGAGGGCTTTCTCCCTGCTGTCTGTGGTGTTGTGCGGGTTTGTGTCTTGTGTGGAAAGTGCTTGAATGAATGCATGTGTGTGTGTTTTTTAAAGGAATGCTTAACCAAAAAATGAACATTTGCAAAACATTTACTCATCCTCCGACCATCCAAGATGATTTTGTTTCTTCATGGGAACAGATTTGGAGAAATTTTGCATTACATGATTGCTTGCTCAACAATGGATGCTCTGCAGTGAATGGGTGCCGTCAGAATGAGAGTCCAAACAGCTGATAAAAACATCACAATAATCCACAAGAAATCCACACCACTCCAGTCCGTCAGTTAATGTCTTGAGAAGACAAAAGCTGCATGTTTGTAAGAAAAACATTCATCATTAAGACGTTTCAACTTTAAACCATCACTTCTGTCCAAAATATGACTTCATAATCCATAATAACGCTTCCTCAAGTGAAAAAGTCCATCTCCTGTTGTCCTCTCACATCAAAATCCACCCACATATTTGTTTAGAGCTGTTTTGGACTGTAAACAGTGTTTGATCAGTGCATATTTCTCTACTGATTCATACAAGATGAGTTTATCACTGGAGAAAGAAATATTATGGATAGGGTTATGTCTCCACCTGATCTTCACCTGATGATCAACACAGTCGGCTGATAGTTTGACCTTGAAAAACCATTTTGGGTCATATGTAATAGATTTTCCAATTAATTTACTTCAGAAGGTCACATAATCTACGGAAGAGGTCATGAAAACATTTTCTAAAGTTCTGGAAGAAAGAAAATAATTCAGTGCAAGTAAATTAAAGTCTCTTGCAAATTGCTCTATCACAGCCCGAAGGAAATTAATACAATCATTTGAGAAAAGATAACCTGTAGGCATTAGGAAAAACTTAAAATGTCACTTACGTTAATTACGATATGCACTGATTCTTAAGCCGCAGCATCCAAGGAGATATTGTCTGTATTTAAGGAATCATGTAATGAGAAAACACTTGTCCTTGATCTTTTGAAATGAAAGAATCTGATGCAAACACAACATTCAGAATTGACGGTCTCTCTACAGTCCTCGTGCTTTATCGCTTTGAGGTCCGTTCTCTGTAGATACCGCCTTCTCACACGCCACGATTGGTCGATTGTGTACAATGCCTGCATGCTATTGGTCAACCTACTTGTCAGTCTTTACTTGCAGTATTGTTTCTCCTCTATGCCCCGCCTTTCTGAAACGCGTCGATTTTTACAAAGCTCATCAGTCTGAAAAGCGAGGTGTGCTCTGATTGGCCAGCTATCCAGTGCGTTGTGATTGGCCGAATACCTCAAGCGTTTGACGGAAATGTTACGCCCCTCACCATACTGTGATGATGCCCTGTCAGGCCGGAGCGATGATTCAAAACCAATAAAACCCATTATAAATGAGGCATTCGTTGCATCCAGTGGAGACATAATTATGGATTATAATGACTTATACTGTCTTTTTACGCGTTGCGTTGCATCGCGCCACGTAAACATAAAACCATGTCTGCATTTGTGATCGGAGAAATGACAAACAACAAGCCCTACTCTACACTGCCCAAAAAACTCGCTTTAAATATAAAAAATATAAAATATAAAAACTCTTTAAATATAAAAAACGTAGAACCTTCTTTCTTTGCGTGAACATTTGGGCGGCGTTATGCAAATCTTCCCACATAGTGAGGTAGGTATGTGGGGGCGTGTTAGAACAAGCCGTTTTAGGTAGGCGTGGTTAACTCTTAACTTTTATAAAGAATATCTCTTTGGATTTGAGACTTTAGTCTTTGCAACTTTACAGATCTTCTTTATGCACCAAGAGCTTGTAACACTCCAAAGAGAAAGGAAAAATTGAAATCGCATCATATGACCCCTTTAATATAACTCAGATCGTATTCATCTGAAAGAAGAAAGTCATATACTTTCAGATGGCTTGAGGGTGAGTAAATCAGGGGCTAATTTTCATGTTTGGGTGAACTCCCTTTATCGCGGCAAATTTGCGTTTTTTGAACACAAAGCAAAAACTATGCAAAGAAATCTAACTGCCCTCACGACTGGATTTCACTCGCGAAAATTCGCTGAATAATGGTAAATGTCACCACACCTTTTAATTGTTATAGAGGCGAACATGCAGTTGCGCAGTTGCCCAATCAGAAACAAGTATTTCAAAGAGCCGTGAGAGAAACGCTAATCACTGACAACTGACTGTTTGAACACCTACATATGCGAAAATGTGAGGCTCTTGTTAACTTTGATTTAATTTGTCAGACATTATAACAGAGTCCATACTAGCCTAATAATAAGTATGAAATATTATAATGTGTGCAGCCCTATAATAAGTGTTTAGCTCAGCCTAAAGAAAGTACAGCACACCATGACCTTGACTTTCATTCTATTCCATTCCATCAAACCTTTAATATGAATCTGGCTTTTTAATAACTTAACTCTGATTATGTTCAACAGTAATTGTTCTTGAACTAACAAGCACCAATTATCTCAAAGGAACTTTATTACCTATATATACGTTTAAAATGAATCATCTCAAGTTTCTTTATTTAAATGCTATTAAATGTTGTATATTAAAAATCGTAAGCAAAAATGGGATCTGCATATTACACAATGTTCCAACTTATATTTTCATAACTAAGTTAATTTGCTCTTCTTTATTTGGTTTCTACACACTTTAGCACATTTATACTAATGAAATTTATGAAACTGGCTGCAAAGTCAGGCTGAGCACTTACTTTAGAGGACGCATGAATGTGTAAATAGAAATTTTAAAGATGTTCTGTCCCAAAAAAGTATGAAGGACATGCTGTGTCATAATATTTTGCTTTTGAATGTACCTTCTGATGAAAGTTTTTAAGTTGCAGCCTTTTTGGACAAAATATGTAAAAATTGTTCTTATGAATTTGAAATGTGCACTCATTAGACCCTCTTTTTACTTATTTTATTTTCCTTTCACTGATATGATTAAAATACACCCAAGGTAATGTTTAAATGTTAACAAGAGCTGCTTGGAAAGCATCATTAGGTCAAGTCAGGCTTTAATATATATATATTTTTTAATATATATTTTTCTTATTTCTCTGTATACTATAAATTATTTGTATGTTTTAATATTTAAACAATATTTTTTTTTAATAATTCATTTTAGTTTTACATGGCCACCACTCACATTTTCTTCAGAAAAATATTAAAAAGTATTAGTTTCTTATTAATATTTTAACATTAATTTGAATAATAATTAGAATTTTAAATGGACAAGCACCACCACTCACATTTTCTTCAGAGAAACATTAAGATATATCCATTTTTTATTATTATTTTTTAATACTTAAACAATAATTTGAAATAAATATACATGGACAAGCACCACCACTCATATTTTAGATAAATATGAAGACTTTTTTAAATTAATTATTAATATTTAAACACTACTTTTAACAATAATTACAATTTTACACATATACACAACATTTACACTCACATATTTTTTCAGAAAGATAGATTAATTTTTACTAATAATGTTTAATATATAAACATTGATGTAAAAATATATATATTTTAAATTTTTTCTTCAGAAAAATAACTTTTCGGAGAATAAACAAAAAATGAAAATGTAAGAAAAGCCTTTTAATGGAGGGTCAAAGTAGATTTCAGACAGATCACAGAAACAAAAATGATAACAGGAGTATAAAAACAAAACATTTCTACTCCAGAATCAGTTCATCATATCGCTCATATTTCATTATTTTGAATAGCTCTATTAGACATATCGTGTAGTATGTCATTAAGTATAAGCATCATGTGTTTTTTATGGTTTATTAATAAAAGTGGTCTTTTATTAGTTGAATTCTCAGTGCTTCTCTTTACAAACATGGAAGGAGAACAAATCTAACGCAACCAAGTTGAGGGAAGAGGATGAGAGCATATAAGATTGTTTAAAGTGGGTTGCGCTGGTGTAATCTCACACTTCATACTTTGAATAGGCCTAAATTAGCATGTGTTTCTTCAAAGTGATCTGTTTCTGAGGTCTGAGTGTCTACAGTTTTCAGAGCTGAAGAAGTTTCAAAGGACTAAAGCTCCTCTTTCCTCTTAATGATCAGCTTCCGAACCATATCCGCTATCCGTGGGCGGATTTCTTTGACGGAGACTTCAGGACCCCACGCGTCAACAACTTTGCCATCAGTGTCGATGAGGTACTTCCAGAAATTCCAGGTCGGCTCTTTCCTAGACGCCTCTGAAATTAGAAGAGAGATTTACCGGCATTTAGATGAGAGCACAGCATGTCAAATTATTAAGCCATTAGACTGTGATCTTGTGTGAAAATTAAATGCTGCCTCAAGCACTTTGTTTGTTACATCTTTGCGCATGAACCGTTCGTGCACTTGAGTGGAAACACTTGATTTAATATTTTTGTATCTAATCCAAGATGTAGGTAACTTTGTTTCTTCAGTAGAACACAAACTATTTTTTTTTAACTCAAACCGTTTCAGTCTGTCAGTCATATAATGCAAGTGGATGGGAATCACGGCTTTGAGAGTAAAAAAAAACATACACAAACAAAACCAAATTAAACCCTGCGGCTCGTGACGATACATTGATGTGTAAAGACATGAAACAACCGGTCTGTGCAAGAAACTGAACAGTATTTATATTGTTTTTTTACCTCTGATGCACTGCAATGTCTGAACTGTCCTGAACGCGTCCTACCATTGGACCATTGACACTCTATCTACAATCTCAATTAGGAGTGTCAATGGTCCATTTGAGAGATAGGTGGCGGTAATGCACTTATAAGTTTGCGATCCGCCGTAAAGCAAGAAGAAGAAGATGAATCATCACGCGCCGGCTGTCGAGGATGCACTCAGGACAGTTCAGACGTTGCAGTGCATCAGAGGTAAAAAACTATATAAATACTGTTCAGCACAGACTGATCATTTCGTGTCTTTACACATCAATGTATCGTCACGAGTCGCAGGGTTTAATTTGGTTTTGTTTGTGTATGTTTTTTTACTCTCAAAGCCGTGATTCCCATCCACTGACATTATATGACTGACAGACTGCAACGGTTTGAGTTAAAAATATTCGTTTGTGTTTTACTGAAGAAACAAAGTCACCTACATCTTGGATGCACTGTGGGTAAGCAGATAAACATCCAATTTTTGGGTGAACTATCCCTTTAAGTGTTTAAATACTTTTTGATACCACTGTAACCCCAGCTAACAGGGAACGTTCTGGCAAATTTATGAACAAACGTTCTTCCGGTATTGTTAATAGGATGTTCGCTTAAGGTTATCTGGTGTTTCATAATATTCTCAAAACATTATTTAAACATCATTCAGAAAATATTCAAAAGTAACGTTCCCATGCAAAAATTATAAAATGGAATGTGTGTTCTCTCTAAAGTTTGCATAAGAAAAAAAAAACGTTTTTAAAACATTAAAAAACGAAATGTTCAGAGAACATTATCAGAGCATATTTTTGTTAGCCGGGACCTCACGATCATCAAACCTGTTGCACTCACCCTCAAGATATTTGTAAGCATTATTGGCCCCTATTCCAACCACAGCGATCTTGCTGAAGATGGGAAAAGAAACCCCGTAGACTCGCCACACAAAGCTGTCGATCTCTTTATCGCTGCCGGGCTCTTGCTGGCCGAACTGGTTGCAGGGGAAGGCCAGAACGTTGAAATGAAACGGACCGAAGTCTTTTTGCAGCTGCTGGAGGTCTTTGTAGTGCTCCTCAGTGTAACCGCACTCGCTGGCCACATTCACTACCAGTGACGCCTACAAATACAGTACAGAAAAATCAAGAACATCATACGCCGTATATGACTACTGTGATCAGAGATAGATAGATAGATAGATAGATAGATAGATAGATATACACTGTTGTTCAGCAGTTCTCCAACGTACTTTCTGTTTCCTTTTGTTTTAGTTGTTCTTGAATCAAATTTAAGGTTTATGATCATAATCACACAGGGTCTCTGTTTGTTAAACTGTATGACGCTTTTGAATCCATCAAACACCAATTATGGTCTAAAAGCCAAATGAAGCCATTACAGCAGCTCTGAGTCACTGGATGAGTGAAGAGCCACTGTGACGTCATTAATGGGACTCTCTCTCTGCCCTCGAGTCTTTATTTGACCGCTCTACTTCCTTTAAGTCTTCTTAATGATAATTAAATGTACACGTGTCCTTGTGTAAATTTGATGTTTCCATAAATGTAAACTACACACGATTCCTGTGCCGATCAGCCCTTGAACTAGAACATCAGCTCTTCTGATACAGATTGAAAAACACCTCATCTCTATTAAGCCTGCTGTGTTAATACAAGCACTTAATGATTGTATTCATCGTTTAGCGTAAAAATTTACATTTTATTTTGGTGGCTTTACTACTACTACTACTACTACACTTAAAAGGATGACAGATTGCATGTAATGAGCTACTAAAGACAAATGTACTGTAATTAATTTATTTTATCACAGTAGTTGTAGGTTGTAGGAGGAGTGGTGCAGTTGTGGTCGTAAAGGTAGTGATAGTTATTAGGAGTACAATATAAAAAAAAAAAAGTTTTGTCCAGTAAAAAGTGTGCTCAATTCACAAGTATCTAAATCAGTCAGATTTGGAGAAATGTAGCATTGCATCACTTACCCACCAGTGGATGCTCTGCAGTGAATGGGTGCCGTCAGAATGAGAGTCCAAACATCTGATAAAAACATCACAATAATCCACAAGTAATCCACACCACTCCAGTCCATCAGTTAATGTCTTGTGAAGCAAAAAGCTGTGTGTTTTTTTAGAAAGAAATCCATCATTAAGGTGTTTTAACTTCAAACTGTTGCATCCGGCTAAAATATGAGTCCATAATCCACAGTGAATAAGTCATCCTGTCTCAATCAGGAGAGAAATCTGCACAAATCAAGCACCGTTTACAAGCAAAACAGTTCTAAACAAACATGTGGGTGGATTTTGATGAGAGAAGAACCGCAGGTGATGGACTTTTCACTGGAGGAATCATTATTATGGACTCATATTTTAGACAGAAGCGATGGTTTAAAATGCCTTAATGATGGGTTTGTTTCTTACAAACATGCAGCTTTTGGCTGTACAAGACATTAACTGATGGACTGGAGTGGTGTGGATTACTGTGATGTTTTTATCAGCTGTTTGGACTCTCATTCTGACGGCACCCATTCACTGCAGAGCATCCATTGCTGAGACACTGATGCAATGCTACATTTCTCCAAATCTGATGAAGAAACAAACTCATCTACATGTCAATTTTATGAAAAATTAAATTTTTGGATGAACTATTCCTTTAATATGATTGAATTAACCGTTTGATTACTCCAACATCAATGAAACTAGTATTTGAACTAAAGATCTTAGCTCAGATTCAGAACTTACTTTTCTTCAGTATTAATATAATATAATATAAGGGTTGTTGACTGTTTAGAGAGACTTCAAGGATTTAAGGACAGCATTTCAAAGTTATTCAGCATCGACACCTAGTGACTCAAAATGAGTTGTGCATATAACCATGCATCCAAATATTTATGCATAAATAAATTACGTTTCTAATAAAACAGTGAAGTACAGCGAGGCCTTCCATGATGCTATAAATCATAGCATGTAAAACTTTACAATAACTTCTAATGTTTGTAAAGTTAACAAAAAAAATAATGCTGGACTGATCAGCAGTTCACGTACATTCAAAATCAATCTGTTCGAATCTTGTGCGATACTCATCTCAGAAGTATTATGCAACTATGCATGTTAATATTAATGAAAGTTATTCCGAAGTGTCCCCTTATTGATAAATAGCAAACCATATCACAGCAGGAGCTGAGATGTACTGCGAGGCTGCCACGTAGACACAGAATGAATGAATGAAGCACAACTCCAGACTGCTGTTAGTTTATTAAGGCAAATACTAGAAGTGAGGACATTTTCCAACACCATTAAAGCATGCATGAGAAAAGCACACAGTGATGCAGCATTAGTATTAAAGGTGTTTCTTACATGCACGTTAGTTGCGTCTTACGTCTGCAGCATCAGAGCTGATTTGTGGAGACTCACCGATCCTCTGTATTTCTCCAGAGAAACTAACCTCCCTCTGCTGTTCACCACCTTAAACGAGTAAAAGTCTTTCTGTTTGGTCTCGGCCAGACATGACAGAGTCAGGACAGTAAGCGCTCTTAGAATCGTCCCCATAATAACGCTGTGAATCTCCTCGATAGAGCAGACGGATGAGAGAGAGAGAGAGAGAGAGAGAGAGAGAGCGCGAGAGAGAGAGAGAGAGAGAGAGAGAGAGAGAGAGAGAGAGAGAGAGAGAGAGAGAGAGAGAGCTAGAGAGAGAGAGAGAGAGAGAGCTAAAAAAGCATTTAAAGAAAAGCATTTAAACAGACACTGTTACATGAGCACCCCAAGTCTGTTTATGTTGATATGACATCTCAAGAAAAGAGGACAAACTTGTTCTTCTATACAGAGAGGAGCCTCATGTGGAAAAGTGTTATTAGTAAATATTTCCACTACACTAAGAAGAAGGGAATCTGTAAAGGAAGTCAGATCTGCATTTTTGAATCAGCTGACCACTCCTCCCATTTCCAAACCATCAATCTGTACAACAGTGGAACGGTCTTAATTCAAGGGAATGAAGCTAGTCTCCAAGCTTTTGAGAAATCATTTCCCCTTTTAAAGCAGACAGTTGAAGAGGAAACCGCTTGCAGTGTTAAAGAGGAATCTGAAGATGAGAATGAAGTGCTGCCCTACTCTCCAGTCAGCACATCTCCGGCCCCATCTGATGAACCGAGGACTGAGCAGGCCACACACGCTCACCGTTATCTCCAGTGTCTTCCCCAGAAAATGGCTCTTCTAGAGATGGAGGTGTCAGAATTAAAGCAGCTAATCCTGAGCCGCCCAGATGAATTCACCATCAATAATCTCAAGGCTGAAATTAAGGATTTGCACAACATCAACATGAAACTTAAGGCTGAAATGTCAAAAATGAAAGAGGACTCAATACAAAGAGAAAGAAAGTTTGAGAGAAACATCCATGAGTTAAAAGAAAAGCTGAAAGAACAGACTGCAATGTCTTTACAGCTTAAAAACAAGGAAAGTGAATCTCCCAACGACAGCTGCACTGAGAGTAACCTGCGGCTCCATCATGAAGCGCCATCACACAGCAGAGAGAGAGAGAGAGAGAGAGGAGTGAGAGGAACTTTAATGACGCGCGGCCCAAACAGCCAATCACAAGCGCTCCTTACAACTTTAGAAATGTTTTCAGAACTGTATTTTTTATCAGATACTGATTATCAGATACTATCATACTATAACTGTTGTTTTAATAAGATCTTTGGGGGAAAATTATTTAAATGAATGAATTATTAAATTAATAATATGTTATTTATTTGATAGATTTTTAATAATAATTTTCATATTAAATGCAGACATCGAACGCAATAATAATAATAATAATTATTATTAGGTATTTATTTAGCTACAATTTCTTTTGTATAATAATTTGCTTTTTTTTACTGTGTTATTTATTTTATAGATGTGGGTTTTAATATGCATTTTAACACTGAATGCAGACATTGAATGCAATAATAATAATAATAATAATGTTAATTATTTATTTAGCTATTTGAAGCTGTTTAGCTACAAAATATTTAGTAATTATATTAATACTTATTTTGCATTTTAAACTATTTTAAACCGTTATTTATTTTATAAATATGTTATATGTATGTATGTATGTATGTATATATATATATATATATATATATATATATTCAGTTTGTCTCAAAATTTGGACTTTGTTTCTCGCAATTATGAGAAAAAAGTCTGGTATTGCAAGATATAAACTTGCAATTGCAATAAAAAGTCAGAATTGTAAGATTTTATATTTTATAAGCATGTATGTTGTGTATAATGTTTTTTTTTATTTAGCTATAAATATTTCTGTATATATAATTTTGCATTTTGAAAAATGTAATACAAATTTTATAGATGTGGTTTTAATATGCATATTAACACTGAGTACATACACTGAATGCAATAATCTTTAGCTATTTGTTTAGATACAAAATACTTATGCAATAATAATAACTTTGCATTTGAACATTTTCAAAATAATTTTATGAATATGGTTTTTAATATGCATATTGTCATTGAATACATACACTGAATGTAATAAGAATATTTAGCTACTTGTAGCTATTTGTTTAGATACAAGTACTTATGTATGTAATGGTAATAATTATAATTTAGCATTGTTAACTATTTAAAACTATATTGTTTATTTTAAAAAGAAGTTTATTTTTAATATGCAATTTACACTGAATAAATACAGTGAATGCAATAAAGAAACATGCAAAATTGTGAGAGAAAGTCGCAATTACCTTTATATTTGTATATATTAGGGATGTT
>NW_015505307.1:1286496-1300630 GCF_001515645.1 Sinocyclocheilus grahami | reverse complement strand
AGTAATTTATCAAAATATTTAAAAAGGTTTGCTGCATGGTTGAAATACACAACGCGTATAAAAAAAAATTTTTTTTTAGAGGAAAAAAACTACGTCTAAGTCGCATTTTATTATTTCATTCAGAAATAGGCCTAATGCCAACACAATGTTTACAAACATTATAATAAACACTGTAAACTTAGCTAGGCTATTTTAGTTCCCCTCACTCCACAAAGCCTTTCAATGAACGGTATTTAGAAAAGAACAAGAATTTAAAATATAAGAAGCTATAAACGACAAGCCAAAATGAATTAATTTTGGCTAAAACGAAACTGAAACCAACGTTGCGTCTATCATTCGAGACGAAATCAAATGTTTCCGTATTCGCGATGTATTTGAATGCCAAAATATTATTTATTATGTAGCCTAGTTCACTCGCATTCCAATATCCACGTAAAACAAAATGGTTTGCATAACATCATTCACGGCGGTACGATGATAACGCTTAACGGCACAGATTTGACTACATATTTAAACTGAGCAGTGTGTTTTTTCCATATGTTTGACTGTCTGTATTTTATTATGATAATGAGCAGGCTGCATTGTCAAGGTAGCAATGCTTAACTGTGTGCGTGCATGCGGCGCCGGCGCAATCATTCGAATTTTTTCTTTCTAACAGTGGAAGCAACTACTCCTTTTAGTCCTAAAGATAATCGGAATTTTAAAGGTTTGCTTTTATTTGTGTACATTCACAATAAAAACAAATCTTTGTGCTTTTGTAAAATAAACCTAAAGAAAAATAGGATGCTGCTTTCTGCCGTCTGGTTTCCTTTCGCGCAGCATAACAATGAACTGAAACTCTGCATACTAGGCTACTTGTTGCACAGTTTTTCTTTTGTTTTCTTAATTTATTATTTAAGTAAAAATATATTTCTCGTATAGGCCTATTTGTCGTTATATATATATATGCCTATAGCCTAGCTTTATTATGTTTTTCTCCACTCGCAGAAGCGCTGCAGGTACGTGATGTGATATGAAGACGTGATTATGTAAAATGAATCCCCGGGAAACAAATGTTAGTTTTTTTTTTACGGGTCACAGACACGTATCCTTTCTAATTTAATTCAATTCGAATTTAAAATAATCTTGGCGGTTAACGGTTAATAATCGGTTAACGAGCGTCAGTTGTCGGTTAGGAAAAATAACCGAAATGAACATCCCTAGTATATATGTATGCTTTTTTTGACTCTCTCTTTGCCTGTCTAAATGTAATATTTCCATATTATTTAATTAGAATAAAATTAATATATGTAATTGTATAAATAATATTTCCGAGGTCATGACTAGATGCCACTCATTGAATTAAACGTGTAAAATGTAGCAAGTACTAAGCTAGTATTCACTTCCCAATATTGGCAGATTCTTCCTGATTTCTTCAACTTTCCATGCACAAATATTTTTGGATCCCCACAATCTGATTCTGTCATGTTTCCGCTCCAGAAACCTTCAACCCAGAGCCCTTCAGGCTTTTCTTCAGTCTCGTCCGGAGAGCAGTAGAGTGGCATGGAGGACCCCAAAAGCCCCATGAAAGTGGTCAAAACTCCCCACTCGAGCGGGTGCATGACGCCGTCCTCCAAACCCCAGCGGGAGAGCACCAAAGTCCCGAGCCGAAGCAAAGACTCCGTCCCCAGGGCGAAAGGGGAGATCCAGGGCGGCCCCAGCGCTTTCAGGACCCGCACCGGCAGTCCTCAGGAGCCGGGGAAGGGCAAAGCCCGCAGGCTGACGGGCAGAACTAACTCTGGCGAGAGGGGGAAAGGGAAGCCCCAGCCGAGTGAAGGCCGTCAGCAAAACCAGGAGAACAAAACTCTGGTTCGAAACAGTGGACCGGTCAAAGATGGAGGAGCACCACCGCTGACCAGTACAGCAGAGGAGATCTCAACACACGACAACACCATCACCGCTAAAGACAAGATACCCGGTGAGAAACAGGCATTCACAATCTAATTTAAGATGGTTAAAAGGATACCCAAAAAAAAAAATTAGCCCATGATTTACTCACCCTCAAGCCATCCTAGGTGTATATGACTTTCTTCTTTCAGACGAATCCAATCGGAGTTACATTAAAAATTGTCCTGGCTCTTCCCAACTTTATAATGGCAGTGGACAGGTGTTTCAGTTCAACAGTCCAAAAGAAGTCCAATAAACCACATCCATCCATAATAAAAAGTGCTCCACACGGCTCTTAGGGGTGAATAAAGGCCTTCTGTGGCGAGTCGATGCGTTTTTGTAAGAAAAATATCCATATTTGTATCCATAACTGTTTAGCATGCCTAGCAACAAGCATGTCACTGAACAACTAGCCTTAAACAATGATCAATATTTGCCAATACCCTGATAGATTTAAAGGGATAGTTCATCCAAAAATGAAAATGTGAGGTTTATCTGCTTACCCCCAGGGCATTCAAGATGTAGTTGACTTTGTTTCTTCAGTAGAACACAAATTATGATTTTTAAGTCCAACCGTTGCAGTCTATCAGTCGTATACTGCATGGCAATGGTAACAAAATCTATGAGAGTAAAAAAAACATGCACAGACAAATCCAAATTAAACCCTGCGGCTCGTGACGACACATTGATGTCCTAAGACACGAAACGATCAGTTTGTGCCAGAAACCGAACAGTTTTTTATATCATTTTTTAAATTTTGTCCAACTTCCTTGAACGTGCGTGAGGTGTGTACATGCTCTGGCGTAGTTTACGTTAATAGGTGTGTTGATATCCAGCCGAAGAGCAATCAACCATAACTTCAGGCGAGCAGGCTCAGAAGTTGGGAATACGTGGAAAGTCACCTCTCCCGAATGAGTTCGCTCAAGAGAACGTAATCTTTTAGTTTTAAGTCGGTTTGAACAATCCGGATAATCCTAAAGATAATCGGAATTTTAAAGGTTTGCTTTTATTTGTGTACATTCACAATAAAAACAAATCTTTGTGCTTTTGTAAAATAAACCTAAAGAAAAATAGGATGCTGCTTTCTGCCGTCTGGTTTCCTTTCGCGCAGCATAACAATGAACTGAAACTCTGCATACTAGGCTACTTGTTGCACAGTTTTTCTTTTGTTTTCTTAATTTATTATTTAAGTAAAAATATATTTCTCGTATAGGCCTATTTGTCGTTATATATATATATGCCTATAGCCTAGCTTTATTATGTTTTTCTCCACTCGCAGAAGCGCTGCAGGTACGTGATGTGATATGAAGACGTGATTATGTAAAATGAATCCCCGGGAAACAAATGTTAGTTTTTTTTTTACGGGTCACAGACACGTATCCTTTCTAATTTAATTCAATTCGAATTTAAAATAATCTTGGCGGTTAACGGTTAATAATCGGTTAACGAGCGTCAGTTGTCGGTTAGGAAAAATAACCGAAATGAACATCCCTAGTATATATGTATGCTTTTTTTGACTCTCTCTTTGCCTGTCTAAATGTAATATTTCCATATTATTTAATTAGAATAAAATTAATATATGTAATTGTATAAATAATATTTCCGAGGTCATGACTAGATGCCACTCATTGAATTAAACGTGTAAAATGTAGCAAGTACTAAGCTAGTATTCACTTCCCAATATTGGCAGATTCTTCCTGATTTCTTCAACTTTCCATGCACAAATATTTTTGGATCCCCACAATCTGATTCTGTCATGTTTCCGCTCCAGAAACCTTCAACCCAGAGCCCTTCAGGCTTTTCTTCAGTCTCGTCCGGAGAGCAGTAGAGTGGCATGGAGGACCCCAAAAGCCCCGTGAAAGTGGTCAAAACTTCCCGCTCGAGCGGGTGCATGACGCCGTCCTCCAAACCCCAGCGGGAGAGCACCAAAGTCCCGAGCCGAAGCAAAGACTCCGTCCCCAGGGCGAAAGGGGAGATCCAGGGCGGCCCCAGCGCTTTCAGGACCCGCACCGGCAGTCCTCAGGAGCCGGGGAAGGGCAAAGCCCGCAGGCTGACGGGCAGAACTAACTCTGGCGAGAGGGGGAAAGGGAAGCCCCAGCCGAGTGAAGGCCGTCAGCAAAACCAGGAGAACAAAACTCTGGTTCGAAACAGTGGACCGGTCAAAGATGGAGGAGCACCACCGCTGACCAGTACAGCAGAGGAGATCTCAACACACGACAACACCATCACCGCTAAAGACAAGATACCCGGTGAGAAACAGGCATTCACAATCTAATTTAAGATGGTTAAAAGGATACCCAAAAAAAAAAATTAGCCCATGATTTACTCACCCTCAAGCCATCCTAGGTGTATATGACTTTCTTCTTTCAGACGAATCCAATCGGAGTTACATTAAAAATTGTCCTGGCTCTTCCCAACTTTATAATGGCAGTGGACAGGTGTTTCAGTTCAACAGTCCAAAAGAAGTCCAATAAACCACATCCATCCATAATAAAAAGTGCTCCACACGGCTCTTAGGGGTGAATAAAGGCCTTCTGTGGCGAGTCGATGCGTTTTTGTAAGAAAAATATCCATATTTGTATCCATAACTGTTTAGCATGCCTAGCAACAAGCATGTCACTGAACAACTAGCCTTAAACAATGATCAATATTTGCCAATACCCTGATAGATTTAAAGGGATAGTTCATCCAAAAATGAAAATGTGATGTTTATCTGCTTACCCCCAGGACATCCAAGATGTAGGTGACTTTGTTTCTTCAGTAGAACACAAATTATGATTTTTAAGTCCAACCGTTGCAGTCTATCAGTCGTATACTGCATGGCAATGGTAACAAAATCTATGAGAGTAAAAAAAACATGCACAGACAAATCCAAATTAAACCCTGCGGCTCGTGACGACACATTGATGTCCTAAGACACGAAACGATCAGTTTGTGCCAGAAACCGAACAGTTTTTTATATCATTTTTTAAATTTTGTCCAACTTCCTTGAACGTGCGTGAGGTGTGTACATGCTCTGGCGTAGTTTACGTTAATAGGTGTGTTGATATCCAGCCGAAGAGCAATCAACCATAACTTCAGGCGAGCAGGCTCAGAAGTTGGGAATACGTGGAAAGTCACCTCTCCCGAATGAGTTCGCTCAAGAGAACGTAATCTTTTAGTTTTAAGTCGGTTTGAACAATCCGGATAAGCACAAGTAAGTACCATTTTGATTAGCCATATTAGGCCTGGGTGATAAAACGGTATCGATATTTATCGACGGTACAGCCTCTTCGATTGTGAATTAAAATTAATCAAATTTAAAATGAACATTTGCATTTGAATGCAAAAATAGTACAATCAAAAGTTTGATGTGCGTCAGGGAGCGTCATCAGTGGAGCACGAGATGCGGTGATGAGGATGTAAGTGACGTTGTTGCATTGTAATGTTTTGTTTGTCTAGCCCAC
The DNA here is from genome assembly GCF_001515645.1 of Sinocyclocheilus grahami. NCBI lineage: Eukaryota > Metazoa > Chordata > Actinopteri > Cypriniformes > Cyprinidae > Sinocyclocheilus > Sinocyclocheilus grahami. The sequence continues at coordinate 1,295,258 of NW_015505307.1, read as the reverse complement.
AAGACGCACAGTTGCTGTATTCATTCAAAATATTAGAGAACTGTAGTAGCTCAATGCGTAGAAGATCTAGATTAGGTTAAAACCAAAAGCAAGCCATTTACACAACGCATATTCAGCACATTTTTTAGACGGACAAATATGACTGCTGCACTCGCGTCTCACAGAAGAGATGTATAGAAAGCCATGCACAGTTAAAACAGTTTATACTTTTAGAAAACACGTCACGGATTTGTGGAGGTTTATTCCTTTTCACTCTGTCTCTTATGTTTTTAAATGCAAATTTAAGGGCGATACGGCTGTTTGTATTAAGCAATGCATAAATACATGATGCTGTTTTGTTCATAATTGTTTATGCAATTTACGAAATTGTTTGATTTATGAGTTAATTTCGACGTAATGCACGTTTTTTATAGACCGTTATTTCGTTTGCATTGGCAATTTAATGTGCTGCATTATTTTGCTCATGTGGCCTCGGGAGACAAGCCAAAAGTTTCCTTCAGACCTATTTAATCTGCATATAAAACATTAGAAAATTTGATATTTTTATTTTGTGTTTGACTGTTAAAACAAAAAATATTTGTTGTTTGTCTCAATAAATTGGGTTAATTTAAAAATACAGTGGTTAAATGTAAAAAAAAAATTCTATTGCTCTTTGTTTTAAAAAAGGTTATTAAAAATGTCAATAATTATTGATACCGGACGATATGAAACATTATATCGGTGATACATTTTTTTTTAGCTATATCGCCCAGCCCTAATATATACATGCGCATATATATATATATATATATATACACACACACAATTATTTTGCTCATGTGGCCTCGGGAGACAAGCCAAAAGTTTCCTTCAGACCTATTTAATCTGCATATAAAACATTAGAAAATTTGATATTTTTATTTTGTGTTTGACTGTTAAAACAAAAAATATTTGTTGTTTGTCTCAATAAATTGGGTTAATTTAAAAATACAGTGGTTAAATGTAAAAAAAAAATTCTATTGCTCTTTGTTTTAAAAAAGGTTATTAAAAATGTCAATAATTATTGATACCGGACGATATGAAACATTATATCGGTGATACATTTTTTTTTAGCTATATCGCCCAGCCCTAATATATACATGCGCATATATATATATATATATATATACACACACACACACACACATACACACACATATATAAGATATTTTAGGTTTTTTGGCACAGACAGGGTGTGGTTATCTCATTGGTTATGTTTTGGTGTCTGTTTCTTTAAATCTCAGGTGTGGAGGCGGGCAGACAGAGAGGCGAGGTCACGGCAGAAGTTGTGGAGGTTGGAAACCTGACCTCTGACCAGCAGCTGGGACTCAAACAGGCAGAGGAGAGACTCCAGAGGGACTACATCCACCGGCTGCTCAAGGTAAGACACGTCCTGCACACAAACACTGCATGGATATTTAATCAGGAACTAGTACTGTTATACTTGTTTGTTCACAGTGTCTGACGGTGTTTGTGATAATGTAGATTACTACAGAAGATCATTTTGACTAGTTCAACCCTACTTATCAGGTTTTGTAATGTAAAGGTCATGGATACTGAAGTGTTTTAAAGGTGTAGCAACAAGACTTGAACATTTATATGTGTTATACAGAATAATTAGTTTGCCCTGTCAGTGTACAGATAACTGCTGTGAATTGTAATGAAGCTGGTAACTTTCACATTAAAGTATGCATGCATTTATTTATTTACTATTTTGTTTATGTATGCTTTTATTTATCTATGGTTTTATTTATTTGTGGTTATATTATTGAAGTTCTATTGTACAGTTAACTCCTTTTTAAACTTTCACGTTAAAGTATTTATTTATTTAGTTGCATAAATACAACAGTAAATAAATATTTAAGTATGTTTTTATTTATTTGTGGTTTTATTATTAGTTTTTTTTATTTACCTATCTATGGTTTTATTTAAAGGTTTGTTAATTTTTTTATATACAGTTTTAATTATGTATGCTTTTATTTATTTATCTATGATTTTTGTCATAGTTTTTTCTGATTTTTTTGACAGATTTGTTTCTCTGTCTATAGTTTTATTTAGTTAAGTTTTATTTATTAATTTATTTGTCTTTATTTATTTATTTGTAGTTTATATATTTATTTATCTCAGGGTTTATTTGTGTTTTTTATGGCATTATTTATGGTTATATTTATTTATTTGTATTTTATATATTATTTAATTTTACAGGATTACTTTAATTATATTCAAGGTTTTTTACTTTTATTTATTTTTTTTTTTTATTTTACATTTTTACTGCTGTGTTTAAACAAGACTTGAACATTTATATGTGTTATACAGAATAATTAGTTTGCCCTGTCAGTGTACAGATAACTGCTGTGAATTGTAATGAAGCTGGTAACTTTCACATTAAAGTATGCATGCATTTATTTATTTACTATTTTGTTTATGTATGCTTTTATTTATCTATGGTTTTATTTATTTGTGGTTATATTATTATTATTTTATTGTACAGTTAACTCCTTTTTAAACTTTCACGTTAAAGTATTTATTTATTTAGTTGCATAAATACAACAGTAAATAAATATTTAAGTATGTTTTTATTTATTTGTGGTTTTATTATTAGTTTTTTTTATTTACCTATCTATGGTTTTATTTAAAGGTTTGTTTATTTTTTTATATACAGTTTTAATTATGTATGCTTTTATTTATTTATCTATGATTTTTGTCATAGTTTTTTTCAGATTTTTTGACAGATTTGTTTATCTGTCTATGGTTTTATTTAGTTAAGTTTTATTTATTAATTTATTTGTCTTTATTTATTTATTTATTTGTAGTTTATATATTTATTTATCTCAGGGTTTATTTGTGTTTTTTATGGCATTATTTATGGTTATATTTATTTATTTGTATTTTATATATTATTTAATTTTACAGGATTACTTTAATTATATTCAAGGTTTTTTACTTTTATTTTTTATTTTTTTTTATTTTACATTTTTACTGCTGTGTTTAGGATTAATTTTGTGCCAAACAATTATGAGTCTCTTTAGTTCATATTTGCTTTAACTTTTGCTGAATAGTTCAACTCTAATGCTGATCTAACTGTCCCGAATATCAGTATAAGTGTTGCATGTTTTCACACTCACTAGCTAATTTGGCTTTTAAATGATGGTGAAAAGTGCCTCGTTAATCAAATCCGAGTCATTGAGTGCCTCGTGATTTCTCCCGATAGCACGTCATGCTCTCCACAATCGGCAAAAATCGGTATCGGCGGGTCACATTTACAGAAAAAAATCGTTGCAAGCTTACCAGTGTTTTCAGAAAGCCAGCGCTTTTATCCACAGTGGAGAGAGAGCGCGTGCACATGGCTACCAGGTTGACAAAAATAAGTAACACACTTAGCAGATATTTCTGTATTGCACAAGTGTGAAGCACTGTTTCGGGGATTACGTCTCTTTATATCAGGCATGTGTTTTCCTTATATGTGTTCCTCTGCGGCCAGATTAAACCTTGTTGTAGCCTATATATTATACTCTTCATTATTTTGTAGAAACCTTGCACTTTTCCACTCCATTTAAACGCTGTTCTTGTATTCAAATTAAGCGCGGTCCACTGCTGTGCACGTACTGCGGAATCGATACCCGCGTCATCAAGTAATATGTGACGATACATCATCGTATCGATCTATCAAACACAGCCCTAGTGATTGCTTTCTCTTTCGTTGTGTATTTCCACAGCCGTCACCGGAGTACCCGAATTTCCAGTATCTATGCAAACTGTGTTCAGTCCACGTGGAGAACATCCAGGGTGCTCACAAGCACATTAAAGAGAAACGTCACAAGAAGAACATCACGGTGAGGGCTTCCTTCTGTGCTGGTTTTTCTGTGTTCTATAAAATCCACAGTGACTTTAAGCTTAGAGTAGGTTTTTCTGTGCTAGTTTCTGTTGCCAAACTTTTATGTCAGCCGATATCTACGTGAAGTGTCCTCTGATATTTTAATTAATATTTCAGTCATTTATTGATACATTCGCATGTTCTCAGCGGTTGATTAATGGTCACATGACATGCATATAAATAGATAAAATATTTAATCTTTTTTTAGTTAGTGTTTGATCTTGTAGACTCAAACCTTTTTTTTTTTGTTGTGATAGTGTCTCAGTCCACATTACATTCACACTGGGGTTTTAGGAATCCAGCCAGTGTTATTTTAGTATTTTGAGTATTTTATTGAGATGCTATTGCAGTTTTTATTAATATTATTTTTTCCTTTCATTTTCATTTTTGTTGAAGTTTTAGTTATTTAGTTATATTTTTGCCTTTTGACATTTTGATAAAAAAAAAATTTATTATGTCTATATAGTTTGTATTATTTTATTTTATTTCAGTTTAGTTATATTTATTTAGTACATCAAGTTAAACTAAATGAAAATGAGAAATGTTGCCTTGGCAAAATGTGTGTTTTTAAAAAATATATTTTATTTTATTTCAAGTAATGTTTTTATGGTTTTAGTTTATTTAACTATAATAACTCTGAACCAAACCGCTGAAATGCTGTAATGTTCTACCCACAAAATGTTTTGGAAATTATATAAATTATGTTATCAGGCTTGCTAAAGAATGCTGCATGTCACTGTTAGCATGCTAAAACCCTCTCAGGAAAGATGTTATAGCTAAATATTGGATTTGACTCATTTCTATTGTTTTTTCTTGTTTATGTACGTTTGCAGGAGAAGCAGGAGGAGAATGAGTTGCGAGCGCTACCGGGTCCCTCTCCGGCCCAGTTGAGAGCGCTAGACTCAGCCGTGCTGGAAGCGGCAGAGGTGCATGGCATCTCAGAGGAAGACTTCGCGCTGAGGCAAGCCGTGGTGCTCAGGATGGAGGGGATTATACTCAAACAACTCACAGGTACACTGCTTGGGTAAAAGCTTGCACTAAACGTAAGTAAACTTAATGTAAAAACGAAAAAGTCAAGAAAGAGTCTCTTCCGGTCTGCTGAATGTTTAAATTCTTCACTCATCGTTTCTTAGCGTGCTCTCTCCGTCTGTACGGCTCCTGTCTCACCCGCTTCGCCTTCAAAACGAGTGACGTCAACATCGACGTCTCTTATCCCTCCTCTGTGAGTCTGAGCAGACGTTCACCAGCTGCTTCTGTGGATACGTGTCAGTGAGTTTTACTGTGTTGTTATTAACTCGTTTGTGTTGTGCAGATGACTCAGCCTGATGTGCTGATCCAGGTGCTGGAGATCCTCAAGAACAGCGGTAAGTTTCACTTTAATTCAACCACAAACCATTATAATCCTATACTATGTTTAAATGGACTGGTCAATCAGTTTGTTGTTGTCTGAAAAAAATACAACTCAAATGTTTTGGCTTCCTAATGATGAATTGATATCAAATGTAATGCTAAACAGATTTTCATTAAAAATGAGGGTTGTCAAAATACATTTTTGAGTTAATTACTTATACCGATTAATTAATCAAATTAATTTGATATATTGATAGTGACTCTATCTAGTCTTGGCAACTAATACACTTTAAAAAGTCATGGAAAACTTAATATAAATGAAAAAAAAAAATCTGTTATTTATAGCAAATACAATTTTACATTTAAATATTTATTGTTTAAAATGAGTTGGACAAACTTTTGACTAATAAATAATAATAAAATAAAACAATAATACAGTTTATCATATTGTATTATCTTGTTAAAAATTACTTAATATTATGTATTTTATACTTGTATTTTATATTTATATAAAAAAAATATATATATACATGCATACATAAGCACACACACACGTATACATGTGTATGTAACTTAAAACTAACAAAAATGTAAAATTAGTAAATATATGTAATGTAGTTTATTATTATTTAATATTGTTTACAATTTTATGCATTGTACATTTTAATATTATTTATATAAATAAAAATATATATGTATTTTATGAAATATTTTTATATTATAAATGCGTATCTAACTTCAAAATAACAACAAAAAAAACTGAAAGGGGAAAATAACAAAAAAAGTTCAATTACTAAATATATAAAACAGTATAAAATATTATTTAAAAATGGTATACATTTTACCTTTTAATATTTTGTGTATAAAATATTCATATAAAACTTTGACACAAAAAATATGGGAAAAATAACTAACATTTAAAATGTTACTAAATATAAAATAAATATAGAAAAACAGTAGTCAAAAGTTTCTATGAGTCCAAAATTATAAATATAAAGTTTTATTTGCTAATGTTTGTGCTTATATGAGTCTACAATACTCATTTCAGTGATTTAAGACTTTAGATCAGAAGGTTTGTAATATAAATATGCTTCACTGGACTGTTTTCCAGCTCTAACAGCTGAAAGTTGATAAATGCACCAGACATGAGTTTGGAGAGCTCAGATTAACTGGAGTTTGGCTTTTGTTTCCAGTGGAGTTTGCTGAGGTGGAGTCAGATTTTCATGCCAAAGTCCCTGTTGTTTTCTGCAGAGATGTGGCCAGGTCAGTTTAATGTCGACAATAAAACGCTTCTGTAAATAGTCATTGCACACAGAGAATAAACATTTGAAGACATCAGTAATAGCCTGTCATAGCTGATAGGAGGTGTTTGTTGTCTCTGCAGTGGGTTAATGTGCAAAGTGAGCGCAGGAAATGATGTCGCGTACCTCACCACCAATCACCTTGCAGCTCTGGCCAGACTGGAGCCGAGGCTCGTGCCTTTGGTTCTGGCCTTCCGTCACTGGGCCAATGTATGTATGACTCGCTGTCACATTTTCCAGACATTACAGTAACCATCCTCACCGAGGTGTAACACGATTGTGTGTTTATCTGTAGCTGTGCCACATCGACTGTCAGGCGGAGGGAGGAATCCCGTCCTACTCGCTGTCTCTGATGGTCATATTCTTCCTGCAACAGAGAGCCAAGCCCATCCTGCCTGTTTATCTAGGAAACTGGGTATGAACTCATGTTCTGTTGAACCTCAAATGGATAGCTCCTAAATAGCATATAATCAATATATTGAATTTAAAAACCTACTGTTTTCTGTTCCAGAAGCTGTTTAGAATATTATGTGTAGTATTATGTTATCATGGCAACAGCATATTCACACATAAGGTGCACATTTAACTCTCACCTGGATATTTGCTACTCATCAAAACCCTTTGTCAACAAGCATTTTCATTAGTAATTATTATTTTTTTTTTATATTACTTGAGAAACATTTACTTTCTATTATGTTTTTTTTTTCTCCATTCACTATAGTACTGTGCTGTTAAATGTATTATCTGTTCATTTAATTTTTTTATATTAATTTTTCACAGTACAAATCAATTAGAAAATGTATTTAAATAATAATTATTTACTGAATAAATTGTTTTTAAAAATTGATTTAAATAAATGATACATCTAACAGCGCAGTACTATAGCGAGTTGGGGAAAGAACATCATTGTAAGATAATAGAAACTAAATATTCAAATAATATACATTTATAATGATGATTATTTTCAGAATAAATTGATTCAAGGAACTGATTTAATTAGACAAATAATACATCTAACAGCACAGTACTATAGAGAGTTGAAAAAAAAACATAATTGCAAGATAATATACAGGTGCATCTCAATAAATTAGAATGTCATGGAAAAGTTCATTTATTTCAGTAATTCAACTCAAATTGTGAAACTCGTGTATTAAATAAATTCAATGCACACAGACTGAAGTAGTTTAAGTCTTTGGTTCTTTTAATTGTGATGATTTTGGCTCACATTTAACAAAAACCCACCAATTCACTATATGATGCGTCTCTGCTGTTGGTTGTAATATTGGTGAAGTAAATCCACACTTTGCTGAAGAAGCGTTAGCAAACTCTTGAGCAGCAACAACAGTTCCATATACTCCGCCATTGTTGTGTATGTTTGGTTGCGCTTGCCTTTAAAATCGATACGTACTGCGCATGTCTACATGCCTAACACGTACTACGCATGCGCATGACATCACCGTTTTCAAAGATTCACATATTGGGTTTACACGGAAACGATAACTGTGCCGTTTTCAAAAACTTCAGAAATATGCGTTTTCAGTCCCCAAAATGTCACCGTCATGTAAACGAACAGTCAAAATGCATAAAAAGTTTCCCGTTTTTGGCTGAAAACGTTGTCGTGTAAACGGCCCATAAGCCATCCCAGATGCATATAAGGTTTTTGACAACCTTTTAGACAACTTTTAATTTTTTTTGACAGAGTCGATGCTTCAACACAAAGCAAACATGACTTTAATCCATACGACCAGTTGAGGACTCAATGTTCTCTGAAGCAAAACAATACATGTATGTGACAAAAACACTAATATTTACTAACTTTTTGCTTCCATAACTGGGGTTGTATGGATTACCATCAAGTTCAATTTGTGTGGTTTTTGAAGTGCCAACTTTGGTGATCCCATACACTTGCATTATATAGACTCACTATTCATCGGTTGAAAGAAAATCATACACATCTGGAATGGGTAAATGATGAGAGAATTTTCATTTTTGTGTGAAGTATCCCTTCAATCATCTGTTTAACACTGTGTACTCACTCAGGGATGGTTATAGAGCTGCAAACTATTCATGAACTCATTCTGCATGTCGTCAATGTCATCAGTGGTCTCAATGGGAATACTTGGTGGGTTCAGGACGGGTGAGCATGGCATATTCTCATATTGATATGTATGGTCAACGTACAATCGAAAGTCCCCATAACCCCCTACAGCTCCGTGGAG